>NC_083402.1:27890635-28191788 GCF_020745735.1 Hemiscyllium ocellatum | reverse complement strand
GATTAAAATCCTTCCATTTTATTGACATTTATTCCAAGCAATAAATCCAAATTTTACAAAATCAAAATCAGATAGATTCCATTTCACAGTTCAAGGTTTGCTCGTTTCCAGCATTTTTATCCTTTTCTGCTTCTGTGACATCATCTTCCCTTGATGCCGTACAACTGAAAAAAAGAAAGCAACACAATGAACACCTTCCCTCTTAACATCAAAAACCAGGGGCTCACTCCACAATTTGGTTTATTATTGTCACATGTACTGAGGTATGCTGAAAATTGTTGAGAATGTGCTTTACAGGCCAAGAACACTCAATACCAGATTTCGAAACAAAACCATAGTAAACCATTGATCCCTACAGTGGGGAACCAGGCCATTCAGCCGACCAAGATCACACCAAGGGGTAATAAGTTTGAGGAATTGTAGGTAGCAGGTGTCATTCCTTCAGCATTGACATTTCATCAAATAAAAACAGAAATTAAAGTTAATTCATTGATAAATCAGACAATGCACAAGGAGCCTTGTAGCAGGTGTATTTGAACTCAAGCCTCTTGGGAACGACTTGCAGGAGATGTAATGGGAAGGGGTGGTTAGGAGGTGCCTTGTCCACTGGCAGGTCAGCTGTTAAGAGCCCTTTGTCACCTCCATTGAGGAGTCTAGTGGAATTAAGTAGCACTTCACTGGGCAAAATCTGGTTTGTAACAGTCAAAGACCCTCATGAGGCAACATCCTGCCCAAGAGATGCCAGCCACAGGTGGGAGCAGAGCCTACTGTTTACCATGTACCAGCCCAAGGCCATATACCAACCTAAGGCTTATGGTCACAGTGGGACCCAGGCTAAAGGTTAATTGGAGTGGGTGGGGGGGGGGTTGTTCTGTCAGTAAAGAGAGTCACTTCTCATTGGGATCCCTCTTCGCAATGTTGGGTCCCTCAATCATGCACTGGGCAGCACTGAAAGAGGGATCCCCATCAAAAACATCCCAAGGATGATAGAGTTTGCTTTGTCAGTGTCCCAGCTGCTGTTGGTAGAAGAATCAGTTCAAGTGGTCATCAGGTGCTCATCTTTGCCTTAGTTGGGAGCAGGCCATGAAACTAAGTCCTGTCCTTGACCTAGAGCCATCAGGAAGGCAGTGAGATCCTTATGCTCCCACCCGGTTAAATGCAATCCCCACCTCGGTAAAAGGAGGCAGAATGAGGGAAGCTCCAGTTATTGAAATGGATTTCCAGGAGCTTTTCAAAATGAAATTCCATGACAAAGACTCTGTTCTGCAGGATACAAATGTTGGTGAAATGCCAAATGATCAGAAATACCTCCTTCTTACTTAAACAGAGATAAAGCATTAACATTGGAGCACAAACTTCAGGAACATATGCAGAGATATCATAGGCAATTCACCATATAGTCATTTGAGTACTACAATTAATTCAGACCACAAGAAAGCAACACATGGCCACAGCAACAGCAATTGGAATGAGCTTAACACCACAATGAGCTTAACTCCACAACCATAGTGTCCAGGGATGTGCAGGCTAAATGAATGAGCCATAGGAATTACAGGGATAGAATAGGGTGTTGGTCTGGATGGGATATTCTTCAGAGGATTGGTGTGGACTGGATAGCCCAAATGGACTACTCCCACACTTGAAGGGATTCTATCATCCTAGAGAGAAGGTTGTAAGTGAAAGGTACTTTAGTTGAATGGTTATGCTACTCGAGTAGTAACCACAGAGGATGTGGTTTCAAATCCCAGAGCAAACTATGACAATAATAAATCTGCACTGAGATTTTCCGATTTGTGTTTTTATTACAGCTACAGGGAGACAGTGGTTAAGGTCACAGTCAGATAAGCCATCACCTCATTGAATTGTAAAGTAGGTTCTAGGGGGTAAGTGACCCAGTCATGCTCCCTTATGAAAAGGAGACAAAGAGACAAAGAGACAACAAAGGGACATGGATAGGCTAAATATTTAAGATCTTAATAGAATGTAGAATCCCTACAGTGTGGAAACAGGTCCTTTGGCCCAACAAGTCTACACTGATCCTCCGAAGAGTGACCCACCCAGACCACTCCTCATTGCCTGCCATGGCAGATGGTGGAATTTGAATTCTGTAAAAGATCTGGAAGTAAGTGTCTAATTGTCGCATCTGGTTCACTAATGTTCTTAAGGCAAGGACACTGCCTCCTTACCTAGTCTGGCTACATCTGACCCTAGAGCCACTGCAGTATGGTTGACTTTAACTGTCCTCTGGAGGGATAATAAACGTTGGTCTAACCAGTGACATCCTCATCCCATGACTAATTTTTTTTTTTAAAAACTAATCATTTGCATATCCTTTTAAAAGTTCACATCAAGCTTTGAAACAAAATTTTGGCTTCAGCAGCTCTACGCTAATTTTCAATTCGTTACACTTATTTTTGTGTCCCAATTAATTTTGTCCCAGATTAATGTTTCAAAGTTTCTGCATCACAGACATTAAAATAACAGGCCCACAGACAGTTACTGAGATAATTGCTTTTCTCACTTTTTTGGACACGAATATAAAAATCACAACCCTCTAGTGAAAGATTGTCCTACTTTTTCCAAGTGTTCATGAGCAAACTTTACCAAGAGTCTGAATTTCAACTTTGCCAGGATTCCAGAAGTCATATAAATCTTGTCCCAGTCAAGTTGTCCTGCACCCCTCCAAGGGTTAGCAGATAAGAACGAAAAGACATTGGAAACATTATACATGGAGTGTATGGTGAAAAGGAATGAGATAAAGAAACAAGAAGAGTCACATTAGGACAGGTAAATGCCTACAGTACAGCAGACATACCAGACAACTGGTTGCACTTGATCAATAGTCTGTGAAAAAGGCTGGCCATATGTTTCAGGCAGCACCAAGCAGAACATTCCAGCTATTATCGATAAGCTTCCCATTAAGATGAATGGCAATACTTTATTATACATCCCTGAGAAACAAAGAAATAATGTTACAACCAATCGAGGCTCCTCAGATGATTTGTTCAATGGATTAAGTTGCTAGAAATGTTAAACTAATAAAGCCAAAATGAAAAGGTAACAAACAACAAAAACCTAATCCCTCAGATGCATTCTAAATATTGAAAATACGACCACACATTGTACTGCATAAATGCAGCACCCCAGCTTTGCTCAATACCTTCTGTAGGAAAAGTAGAACCGTATACCATTATACCATAATGTTATGCGATTAATAAAAGTTTTTGTTTTGGAACAAACTAAAAAAACCTTCTATTTACAACTGTAAAATCCTTATTTCCAAACACACACACACACACACACACACACACACACACACACACACACTTCCTCCAGCTTTACACCCTCAGAGATCTCTGTGCTTTTTCTGTTCTGGCCAACTGCACATCCCATTCTAATCCGTCTGAATTGCAGCTGTGGTTTCTTAAGTTGTGGAATTGCCTCCCTAAACATCTCTTTCCTCCTTTAAACCGGGTTGGAGGGTTTGAGCTATAGGGAGAGGCTGAACAGGCTGGGGCTGTTTTCCCTCAAGTGTCAGTGTACACAAATAGGATGGGTTTAGAGGGATGTTGGCCAAATGCTGGCAAATGGGACAAGATTGGGTTGGGATATCTGGTCAGAATGGATAAGTTGGACTGAAGGGTCCATTTCCATGTTGCACATCTCTATGACTCTCTGACTCTAAGAAGTGTCTCTCTGACTAAACTTTCAGTTACCAATTCCGTATCTCCTCACATGGCTCAGAGTCAGATATTCTCTAAACAATCCTGTAGGTCATGTTACCACCACAAGTTGGTGGATTACAACCAACTGCAAGTTGCTGTGAAGTATCAGTGATAGTTGTTGTGATAATGTCATTGGACTAGTAAGCCGGAACCCCAGGCTAACACTCTGGGATTATGGGTTCAAATCAGAACATAACAGATATTTATTTCAGTTTTTATTGGATTCAAAGAACTTGTCTAAAGGCAACCATTGTGAATAAAAAAAATGCTCATTAATGTCACTTACAGAAGGAAATCTGCCCTCCTTACTCTGTCTGGCATTCACGGGCATCCAAATCCACAGCAATGTAGTTAATCTTAACTACCCTCTGGGCAATTATTGGATGGTTGGCCTAGCCAGTGACATCCACATATCACATGAGCAATTTATTTTTTGAAAAGCAGAGGGATAAATAAAATTCTTTTCAGTTTTATTTAACAATAAAATAAATATGGATGAACCATAGAATCCCTACTGTGTGATGCGAGTCCACACCGATCTCTCACCCCCCTTCCCTATCCCTGTAACTCTGCATTTGCCATGATAATCCATTTAACCTGCACATTACTAGACACTATGGGGCAATTTAGCATGGCCAATCCATCCCAACCTGCAAATATTTGGACTAGGGGAAGAAACTGGAGCACCCAAAGGAAATCCACACAATCACAGGGAGAATGTGCAAACTCCACACAGACAGTAGCCTGAGGGTGGAATTGAACCCACGTTCCTAGTGTTATGAGGTAACAGTGCTGACCATGTAGGAACCATGCCCCCCTCCCAGTTAGGAAAAACTGCAAACATGCAGTGACTCTCTGTTCTGATCATAAAAGGGAGAGTGCATCAGAGTCCTGAAATGGTTCCACATATAAATAAACATCAGGCCAGTGTAAAGATGCAGCCTTCTCCCTCTTACCCTTTACAATGGGTTGGTAATGTTCTCATCTCATCGAGTTTGGAGAAGATTTGTAGCTCAGTTTGAGGTTCTGGATGTAAGTTTGCTCACTGAGCTAGAAAGTTCATTTCCAGATCCATATTCTCATCTCAATCAGAAGGGCAGTGTTTCAAGCTCCATTCAAGAGTCATAGAAATGTACAGCATGGAAACAGACCCTTCAGTCCAACCTGTCCATGCCGACCAGCTATCCCAACCCAATCTAGTCCCACCTGCCAGCACCCAGTCCATATCCCATCAAAACCTTCCTATTCATATAACCATCCAAATGCCTTTTAAATGTTGCATTGTACCAGCCTCCATCACTTCCTCTGGCAACTCATTCCATACATGCAGCACCCTCTGCATGAAAAAGTTGCCCCTTAGGTCCCTTTAAAATCTTTCCTCTTTCACCATAAACCTATGCCTTTTAGTTTTGGACTGTGCTACCCTGGGGAAGGGACATTGTATATTTACCCTATCTATGCCCTCAGGATCTTAGAAGCTTCTATAAGATCACCCCTCAGTCTTTTATAGCTCAAATCCTCCAACCCTGGCAACATCCTTGTGAATCTTTTCTGAACCCTTTCAAGGTTCACATCTTTCCGATAGGAAGGAGACCAGAACTGCATATAATATTCCAACAGTGGCCTAACCAATGCCCTGTACAGCCGCAACATGACCTCCCAACTCCTGTACTCAATACTCTGACCAATAAAGGATAGCATACCAAACGCCTTCTTCACTATCTTATCTACCTGCAACTCTACTTTCAAGGAGCTATGAACCTGCATTCCAAGGTCTCTTTGTTCAGCAACACTCCCTAGGACATTACCATTAAGTGTATAAGTCCTGCTAAGATTTGCTTTCCCAAAATGTAGCACCTCGCATTTATCTGAATTAAACTCCATCTGCCACTTCTCAGCCCATTGGCCCGTCAGGTCAAGATCCTGTTGTAATCTGAGGTAACCCTCTTCGCTGTCCATTACACCTCCAATTTTGGTGTCATCTGCAAACTTACTAACTGTGCCTCTTATGCTCGCATCCAAACCATTTATGTAAATGATGAAAAGCACCGATCCTTGTGGCACTTCATTGGTCTGAAAAACAACCCTCCACCACCATCCTCTGTCTTCTATCTTTGAGCCAGTTCTGTATCCAAATGGTTAGTTCTCCCTGTATTCCGTAAGATCTAACCTTGCTAACCATGCTAACCAGTCTCCCATGGGGAACCTTGTCGATCGCCTTACTGAAGTCCACATAGATGACATCTACCACTCTGCTCTCATCAATCCTCTTTGTTACTTCTTCAAAAAAACTCAATCAAGTTTGTGAGACATGATTTCCCATGCATAAAGCCATGTTGACTATCCCGAATCAGTCCTTGCCTTTCCAAATGCATGTACATCCTGTCCCGCAGGATTCCCTCCAACAACTTGCCCACAACTGATGTCAGGCTCACTGGTCTATAGTTCCTTGGCCGGTCTTTACCACCATTCTTAAAGAGTGGCTCCATGTTAGCCAACCTCCAGTCTTCTGGTACCTCACCTGTGACTATCGATGATACAAATATCTCAGCAAGAGGCCCAGCAATCACTTTTCTAACTTCTCACAGAGTTCTCGGGTACACCTGATCAGGTCCTGGGGATTTATCCACCTTTAACTGTTTCAAAACATCCAGCACTTCCTCCTCTGTAATATGGACATTTTTCAAGATGTCACCATCTATTTCCCTACAGTCTATATCTTCCATATTCTTTTCCACAGTAAATACTGATGCAAAATACTCATTTAGTATCTCCCACATTTTCTGCGGCAACACAAAGGCCGCCTTGCTGATCTTTGAGGGGCCCTATTCTCTCCCTAGTTATCCTTTTGTCCTTAATGTATTTGTAAAAACTCTTTGGATTTGCCTTAATCCTATTTGCCAAAGCTATCTCATGTCCCCTTTTTGTCCTCCTGATTTCCCTCTTAAGTATACTTCTACTGCCTTTATACTCTTTAAGGATTCACTCGATCTATCCTGTCTATACCTGACATATGCTTCCTTCTTTTTCTTAACCAAACCCTCAATTTTTTTTAGTCATTCAGCATTCCCTATACCTACCAGTCTTTCCTTTCATCCTATCAGGAATATACTTTCTCTGGATTCTTGTTATCTCATTTCAGAAGGCTTCCCATTTTCCAGCCGTCCCTTTACCCCCAATCAGCTTTCGAAAGTTCTTGCCTAATACCGTCAAAATTGGCCTTTCTCCAATTTGGAACTTCAACTTTTAGGTCTGGTCTATCCTTTTCCATCACCATTTTAAATCTAATAGAATTTTGGTCGCTGTCCCCAAAATGCTCCCCCACTGACACCTCAGTCACCTGTCCTGCCTTATTTCCCAAGAGTAGGTCAAATTTTGCACCTTCTCTAGTAGGTACATCCACATACTGAATCAGAAAATTTTCTTGTACACACTTAACAAATTCCTCTCCATCTAAACCCTTAACACTATGGCAGTCCCAGTCTATGTTTGGAAAGTCAAAATGCCCTACCATAACCACCCTATTATTCTTACAGATAGCTGAGATCTCCTTACAAGTTTGTTTCTCAATTTCCCTCTGACTATTAGGTCTATAATACAATCCCAATAAGGTGATCATCCCTTTCTTATTTCGCAGTTCCACCCAAATAACTTCCCTGAATGTACTTCCAGGATTATCCTCCCTCAATACAGCTGTAATCTATCCCTTATCAAAAACGCCACACCCCCTCCTCTCTTGCCTCCCTTTCAGTCCTTCCTGTAGCATTTGTATCCTGGAACATTAAGCTGCCAGTCCTGCCCATCCCTGAGCCATGTTTCTGTAATTGCTATGATATCCCAATCCCATGTTCCTAACCATGCCCTGAGTTCATCTGCCTTCCTGTTAGGCCCCTACATTGAAAAAAATGCAGTTTTATTTATTAGCCATACCTTGTCCCTGCCTGCCCAACTCACTTCTGTTCTCAACTTTACCAGTCTCAGTTGATCGCCTTCCTCATTATCTCCTCATTCCACCCACCGCCCCCCTCCCCCTTAGTAGTTTAAATCCACCCGAGCAGCTCTAGCAAATTTCCCTGCCAGTATATTAGTCCCCTTCCAATTTAGGTGCAATCCGTCCTTCTTGTACAGGCCATTTCTACCCCAAAAGAGATTCCAATGATGCAAAAATGTGAATCCTTCTCCATACACCAGCTCCTCAGCCGTGCATTCATCTGCTCTATCCTCCTATTCCTGTCCTCACTAGCTCGCAGCACCGGGAGTCATCCAGATATTACTACTCTCAAGAAGTCACCAATTTTAAATTATCACTAAGACAGCAGCTCTGAAAAGCATGAAACATATTTCCCTACTACTTTTCCGGACTTATGTTCCTGCTGAATGCTCCCAATTAGATTTTTAATGCGGAGATGACTGCATTTGCCCCAAGGGAAATTTAAGGAAATATTTGAAGCAAGGTTTAGCGGGCCAAACCCGAAACATTAACTCTGTTTCTCTTTCTGCCAGACATGCCGAGTTTCTCCAGCAACTTCTGGTTTTGTATCAGATTTCTAATATCCGCAGTTTTTTGTTTTTCTCTTAATCAACAGTTTAAGTTCTTCAAGTGGGATACCACTTTCACTAACCTCACTGGTACCAATTTTTAAAAACACTTTGAATAATTAAACATATAGTTGCCTAAAGTTTTTACTTCTTACCCAGATAAGCAAAATACGGGGATATTATGGTGGAAATCATGGCTGCCATGGAACAAGCTGCAACACCCATACTCCTCACTACAGTTGGATACAGTTCAGTGGAGAAAACGTAGATCATAGAGAACGCTGCCGCATATCCGAATTTACCAACCATTGCCATTGTCATAATAAGCACATAGTAACCTTTGAAATCCAAGCACAGACAGGTTAGTATATACACAAAAGTTTCCAAATAGTTTAATTCAATTTATTAAATCTTTTCAATCACATGAAAATCCATGATCAACGTAAGCAGTATTGAACTTCTGCCCATCACACAAGCCTATAATGCAGTGACTGTGGGCAACTCCATAAAGTCACCAGCCAATCACCTACACAAAAGTTGATTGGGATTTGTTAGCCTGGATAGCGTTTGAGAAATGCAATTGAATAAAATCAGAATGTTAAATGCAGCCACTAACATACTTCAAAAGAACAGAGGCCTCCCAAATTAACTGGTTTGAACTCTTACTCGAAGGTACAATCTGGATCAACAGCAGCATAATTCCACTACACACCACAATGCAAGCAAGGGAGATCCGACGAGGTGACACACGCAGCAATATCCACGCTATCACATAGGATGGTATTTCAATCACTGCAGAGATAAAACAGTTGATATACGGGTCTCCATGCATATTGGGCATGTTGAAGGATAAGCCAAAGTAACCCACTGAAGAAATCATCCTGCAAAAAGATGTGAAAAACAAAGTATTATTGGAAAGAAAAATACTGAAGATGCTAGAAATCTGAAACAAAGGGAAAATTGAGGAAACACTGAGTTTATTATAATTATTGGAAAATTTCCTTCCACTCTCCCAACAAGGAATTGTATTCTGAATCTTGTACAGCCCCAGACAGAGAAATTAAAAGCCACTGACATAGATTCTCTAGATGTGACTGGTCTGTTAAGAGTGGAAATAGACAAGGGCAGTCCTCAGCAGGCTAATGAACATTGATGGAGGAAGACAGTAAGGTCAACACTGTCTACAGATTGTTGGAAAGACTGTCCAGCACATAATTACAATATCACAAGCTCTCATTTTGGTCAGAATTGTATCAATGCTGTAGCAAGGAACAAAACAGATCAAATACTTCAGTGTGTATTTGGTAGGCCCCATTGCCACACCCGCCAGACTTGAGAAAACAAGATGAAGACAGGACAGGAACATCAAACGCTTTTCTTCCTTTTTGTTGTGGGCAGATTTGAAAGTAAGATGACAGCACCCAAAATCAGGGAGACCCTTATGTATCTATCGTTACTTCCCTGGGGACTAGAAATAGGAATTGAGCAATCAGCAGTTTGGTGGATATGTGTGCATGCGTGGGAGGGGGAGGAAGAAAATCAACAATCATGCCAACTAGATGTCAGAGGGTAACATAGGAAAGAAACTCGAAAAATATTGAGAACTTTAGGCTATTGTTAGGGGAGCATGAGTAAGGGGTGGGGTGAAGATGGAGCTAAAATGGAGGGATTCAACTTTAGTGGTAAGGAAGCCCATCATTTTCTCACTTACGTCCTCAGAGAGGTTAGGGATAGGGGTCTAAAGGAAACACTTATTGAGAACACATAGAAGGACTCACCATACAAGGACTGCAAATATCGTGATGTTTCTGATATTGGAAGTCCGAACCAAATCCAAGTAAGTGACTGCATGTGTATTTTCATTTGGCAGCTAAAGAGTACAAGAAAATAAAAATTAACATTGTGAAACAAATAACTAACAGACAGGGAAGAGCCAGTAAAAGTTATTTGAACAATATAAAGCATGACCCTGCCTATAACTTAATAAACTAAATTATAGGTCATTCATTTGGTTGATTAGACAAAATGCATCCTCAAGGAATGACCAAATTAAATGTAGCAGAATGTTCCCAGTTCAGTGGATTATCAGAGAATAACTCTTGTATTGATAGAAAAGAGAATGGACAGTGGTTTAAAAAAAAGCAATTCTAACTGATGGTGAACAATCTTGCTCCAACACATCCTCTTCCAGGTTTAACAGCGGTATATTTAGATGCAGGCAAGAAATATGCTGAAGTGAGTGGTTTTGTTAATGGGATGTAACAGGGACTTTCGTGGTAGGTATTGTCAATGCAGACTCGATAGGCTGAAGGGCCTTTACTACACAGTATGATTCTATGATTTTGATTTAAATACCTATCAAAAAGGAGACATTTGGTTCTTTTCTCACCACATTGATTGGGTATTCTTAAAACTGTTTCTAAACTTTGTTCCAAAGTTTACACCAGAAGGATGATAGGTTGCCCAGAAAATCAAGAAAACGGATGAGAGAAACAAGAGGGGAACAATAATATACATCATTAAATTAGAAGGATTACTGGGACCTGAGGCACCTATCATCATGGTCTTCCATGGCAAACACATTGCAGATAGTGATGAAGCTTTTTCAACATAAGATCGGGGTAAGAAATGCAATGGATAAGGGCAACACATAGATGGGAAAGACGATCATCATCCAGGAAAGTGACAACAACAAGCCAGGAGAGGGTGAGCCCATGCAAGATGGAGGTTTTCATATGCAAGAGGACAAAAAAGAGCTCATCATTTATCTTCAGACAAATAGAAACCTGGAAGGAAATGGAGGGTTGGATGACTGTGGGGCATCCCTTGGTACCACTGTCACCCAGAGATCACATACTTATTGCCATTGCCAAGCCCTCAGTCCTCTTCCATTTCCATTGTACTAAACGGCTCCTTAACCACTTACCTACCCATTGTACATCCAGGCCTCAGACTGTCATCACAAAACCAGTGAATACAACAAGTTAGTCCTCAGGGTCTAAGATGTGAAACAGAGGAAATCTTTATTTTTATTAATTAAACAAAAGTAGCTATGTAGGGTATGGGATCAGTAAAGTACACATTTCATCACCTTACTGCTTTCATTGATGGAGGCCAAAATCCTGCAACTCCTTTTCGACAGTACAGTGGAGCACTATAGACCAACTACTGCAGTGGTCTAAGGTGGCTCACCAGTACCTTGTGGAGAGCAACTAGGAAATCCTGGCCTTACCAATATCACTCACAACCTATGAATGAATGAATGAATTTTTAAAATCTGTAAAGAGGTAAGCAAACACACAAAGTGAAGGCTGCAAATTGAATGGGTGCAAGCAGCGATATGATGAGGACCAGTTAGAAAAAGACAAAAAGGAAAGATGAGTGAGTGAAAACAGAATGGTCCATTGAAAACACAAGTGTGTTTTTGATTTGGTAAATAGTATTGGTCTTTTCCTGATGTTGTTAAGTCATTTAAATGTTTCTAATGTTTTATCCATGTGAGCACAGCAGGCTTGTTTTAAGCCCCCTCCCTCCCAACACACACACACACACACACACACACACACACACACACACAACAAAAAACATTGGAAAGATGTCAGAGGTCTAAGAAGACAGACTGCTGCCATTTTCTCCAGGGCAATTAGACACGGGGAATAAATGTGTGGCCTAGCAGATATCCCAGCAACAAGTTTAAAAATAATCAAATTTCATGAGGTTTTCTAAGTAAGAGCAGTCACGGATTTAAGTAATGCACAAAATACCATGACTAGTTTTGTAGGTATTAGACAGTAAGACCATAATAGGAACAGGATTGGGTCATTTGACTCATCAAGCCTGCTCACGGCTGATCCAATATTCCTTACATTCACTTTCCTGCCTTTCCCTGCAACCCTCGATTCCCCTATTGATCAAGGATCTATCTCAGCCTCAAATATGCTCAAGGACTCTGCTCCCACAGCTCTCTGTAGTAGGGATTTCCAAAGACTCTCAGCCCGCAGAAGAAATTCCTCCTCATCTCAGTCTTAAATTGGTACTCCTTTATTCTGAGACTATGCCCTCTTGTCCTAGATTCTCCTATAAGGGAGAACAACCTCTTAGCATTTACCCTGTTAAGCCCCTGAAGAATCCTAAATGTTTCAATAAGGTCACCTCTCATTCTTCTAACTAGCAGGTAGCAATAAGATAGACATTGCATCAGAGATCAGGACTACATCACTTGCTCAAGATCTGAATACAATAATAGAACTGCCAAATGCTTCTGGGGGTGCAAACAAGGCAACACAAAAATTGACCCCATACATTGTTGAAAATGTAGTGTATTATCATGGTTTTTTTATTCTAACATCAATGAAATTAAAAGATGAAATTAATAAAACATTCAATGGTTTATTACAATTGATTCTCGGTTTCCTATATTCTCAAACATCCCTGCAGTCATCGTAATGCCATTTCTTTTAGCAGCGGCTTTTAAGATCACTATTGCTTCTTCCACTCGACCCTGAGAGAGCAGCCATCTTGGAGATTCTGGTATAAACCTGTAAAATACAGCGGGGAAATACTGTAGCAGGTAGAATAGTAAAGACTGCACAAATTGGGTTCAGGGAATGCAAGAACTTGCTCAGGTGGTTTATCGAAAAGAAAACTTCCCTTCTCTCACTGCTCAAACACAGCCAAATGGACATGGCAAGCTGGAACTGAGAGTTATGTGCACTAGTTAAAAAAGGCTCCAATGCTGAAAATAAACTAAATTGGAGAGTACAGGTGATGCCAAAGAGAACCACCAAAGCTGCCATTTGTGTTGGTCAGCAGCCAATGGAGATGAGAAGATCAGGGTCATTGGGTTTTGACCCAGAGATGGGTTGACATACCAAATTAAGAGGCATCACGAATGACATTGGTATACATCCATCCGCTTTAAAATTTATTTCACGTTGAAATGTAGAAAATATATTTATCACAATCTGGGGAACTCTGTGTGATTTGACGTTACAATACAAATGAAAAGTTAATTGAAGGTTAACTCACCACCAGAGAGGAACATAAAGGATTTGAGGAAGCGACAAGGCCACCAATAACATCCGCCAGTCCCGAATAAAATACGCAAAAATCGGTAGAACCACATAACCCACTGCATAAAATAGGCAGACTCCAATGGTTCCAAAAGCAATCCTTTCAGCTTTACCAAGAAGTTCACTTCCTATTGAAGAAAGTTTTGAAAAAAAGCCAACTTACAAACCTCAGTGTGATAAACTGATAACTTGATCAGCAGATGAGAGCACTTCAAAAGTAAAGAAGAAACAAAAGAGAAAAAAAAATGTGGCAGGTCCAGAGATTAGCAAGACATAACTTACAAATGTAACTAATCACATTTTGCGTGATAACTTTAAGAGAAGAAGAGACTATAAAGATCTCCTTTTCGGTTTTGGTTTTTCAGGTTCATTCGCAACATTTGACCTCGAGATATTTTTCACCACTCAACTGATTGCCCATCTCCATGTGCATCTGATACATGGCAGGGAGATAGTGAGCTAGCCTGAAACAGCATGCAATTCTGCTCACTACTGCCCTCTGAGGCCCAGAGATTCATTATCCTGTCAGTCCTCCTGGTCCCTTGATCTCCATCCTCCTAAGGCAAAAGTGAGTACTGCAGATGCTGGAAACCAGAGTCTAGATTAGAGTGGTGCTAGAAAAGCACAGCAGGTCAGGCAGTATCAGAGGAGCAGGAAAATCGACGTTTCAGGCAAAAGCCCTTTATCAGGAAGATGAAAGGCTTTTGCCTGAAATGTCGATTTTCCTGCTCCTCTGATACTGCCTGACCTGCTGTGCTTTTCCAGCACCACTCTAATCTAGATTCCATCCTTCTAACTCCCATGTCACAAGTCTGAGAATCTGGACATTTCCCCACTCCCACCCCCTACCAGCACCCTCCCACATCCCTACCTCAGACCTCCATGCCCTAGCCTCTCATCCACAGTCTGGTGGTTGACTCTTAACTGCCCTCTAGAAAATTAGGGATGGGTAAATAAATGCTGGCTTAGCTAGCAATACCCATATCCCACGACTGAATTAAATATAGTTTCTCCCCAACAAAGAAAAATTCAACATCCTCAGGCTTTTTGGAATGAAAATCAAATTTCCCCAATTCAATTTGCATTAAAGCCTAATGAAATGCCAAGCAGATATACTTTCTCAGAGGTCAGGACACTATCACTGTGTCACATATGCCCAAGAAATAATTAGCAACCTACCAACAAAGATGGCATTCAAATTTCTGTAAGCAGAGCACAACAGGTTAGCAGATCACCTTAATCACGTGAACATTTCATTCAGAAAAGCAGGCATCTTGTTTTAAATCAATTTGTTCAGATGTATCATGACACATATTTTGAGCAGGTGACATTAGAACTCCAACCTTCTGGGCCTGAGAGGGAGACACTACCACTGTGCCACAAAATGTTTGGTAAGAATTCACTATTCTTCCTCAGATGCAGTGCTTAGAGGACCTTTGTTTATGGTCTAATCAGGGCTCTGTGTGGCTGAAGCAAGACTTGAAGAGGCAATTAAAAAGTAGAAGAGACGTACAGAACCAGAGATTTAGGAAGCAACAGCTCCCAACACATAAGGCTATTGACTGAAATTAAGAGCAGGAACGAAGTGATGCAAAGCAAAGCAAAATTCAAATTGGTAAAATAGAGTACAGACCTGCTACAGTTTTTTGCATCACTCTGCCTGTCTAACTGAGGATGGGGAGTCAATAAAAAGACTGTGATGGACTGAGTTTTGCAATTGGGTGTGAGCATCTGGATTTGGAACAAGGTAGCGGTGTTCAATAACAAATAAAAACAGAAATTGTTGGAAAAGCTCAGCAGGTCTGGCAGCATAAAAACCAGAGTTAAGGAGTTGGGAGGTCATGTTGCAGCTGTACTGGACATTGGTTAGACCACTTTTGGAATACTACATGCAATTCTGGTCTCCTTCCTATCAGAAGGATGTTGTGCAACTTGAAAGGGCTCATAAAGGTTTACAAGGATTTTGCCAGAGTTGGAGGATTTGAGCTATAGGACAGCTTGAGTAGGCTGGGGCTGTTTTCCCTGGAGCGTCACAGGCTGAGGAGTGACCTTATAGACGTTTATAAAATCATGAGGGGCAAGAATAGGATAAATAGACAAAGTCTCTTCCCTAGGGTGGGGGGAGTCCAGAACTAGAGGACATAGGTTTAGGGTGAGAGGGGAAAGATACAAAAGAGACCTAAGGGGCAACTTTTTCATGCAAAGGGTGGTACGTGTATGGAATGAACTGCCAGAGGAAGTGGAGGAGGATGGTACAATTGCAACATTTAAAAGGCATTTGGATGGGTATATGAATAAGAAGGGTTTGGAGGGATATGGACAGGGTGCTGGCAGGTGGGAGGAGATTGGGTTGGGATATCTGGTCAGCATGGATGGGTTGGACCGAAGGGTCTGTTTCTGTGCTGCACATCTCTATGACTCTAGGTCCAGTGATCCTTCCTCAGAATTTGTTTTAAGCAGCTTGCAGAGGTGAGGCCACATTTAAAGATCAGGATATGAGGTGGTGATATCATTGATGTGGAAGGGGGATGCTCTGGCAATAGATAGGACCTGTGTTTTAAAAATTATCCGACACATTTTTGGTTTTATTTTCAAAGTGATCAACTAGAGGAAGCCAGAAATCCCAATTAGCGGGAAGGAATTACTTCTGACTGGCATCCAAACCAGAAACATTTTTTTCCCATCATCTGTTTTGCCTGCACAATGCACAAGAGAGAAGAGGTGAACATTGAAGACAGCGAGAATGGAATAGAACAAGGAAACAGATTTAGAACAATGCAGCAACATAAAAAGAACTTACCTAAAATGAACATCACTATATACCGTGCAATTTGGGCCAGGCCAACAATGAAGAATAAGGTAGCAAACATCGCCCAGCTCTGAGAGGTCACGAGGAGAAGGATAGAGCCAGTGTGCACAGTCATGGATACAAACAGAATGAGTTTTCGCCCGTACCTTAATAAAGCAAGAAAACATATCCATTTAAATAGGCTTTCTTTGTCAAATACTGTAGCTCACTTTGCTGCTTCTTAAATCCTTTTGACACGATACAAATGCCTTTGTACAAATGCCACAGGACCAACTCTTTTTGGATACACTTACCCTTCAAGGTCTTTCATTAATCATCTCACAATCAAAAACATTCCTTTAACCCTAGCCTATCGGGGAAAGGGTTCACGTGGTCTTTATCCAAAATCTGTTGGCATCTGCAAGCTTATGTTTGTTTATTATCTCTGCACTTGTCATTCTTTGTTTCCATTTGTTGCTACACATACCACTTAAGTCAGTTCAGGCCTTTGGAAGAAAGCTTCTCCTGAATGGACCTAAAAGCGAAGTTAATTCCCAAAAGGGCCCGAACAGATCTGCAGAAATGGAGTTCGAGCTTTTGGAAATAAGCTTCACTTTTACATCTATTCAAGACTATTCAGGCTAAGCAAAGATGTCTTCCTCAAAAAGGCCCAAACACAGCATGTCTACAGGAGTGTTCAGATCCACTTTCAAAGACCTTCGGTTTTTGGATGTACTGATAAATAATACCTAATCTGAATACAGATTTATCCTTTGGTATAATATATCAGGTGCAGTGATACAATGGTCATATTTCCAAACTGACATATTGGAATATTAGCTCTCACTTGTGCTCTTAAATCACAAAATAAAAGACTCCAAATTTCTATGAAATACACAGAAACACAAGAGATGCTGACAATGCTTCATTTATTGCTCTTGCCTTGTTAAAGTGGTCATGATGAACATTGCTGGTGTGAGTTTTATCTCTAGCAAGATATTCTACCTGGTGTGGCAATACTCATGTTAAATCTCTCGTAACATAATCGATGTGGATATCATGGCACTGAAGAATCCAACAGACTGCTTTTACAGCTCAGTAAATATTAACAATATTTACATTCATAGCCACATCAGTGTTTGTGCTAACAATAAACTATTAAGCTATATAAAGCAGCATTTTTCTTGCAGCATGTCACATTTTAAGGAAAAGATAGAATAGGTGATCATTCTACCCTCAGGTCACATGCTATGAAACAGTGATGTTACCACAAGCATGTCTCTTAAAGGTATACTGACCGTGAGACATAATACAATTGCCACTGAACTTGTCCAGTCGTTGTGTTGGTGCCCCTCCATCAAAGGCATATATAGAATTTCACTGGGTCAAAACCCTGAAAATGAAAGAACAGTGGTATATTCCCAAGTGAGCTCGAAAGTTGCACACAACTGTTCAGAGATTGAGTCCTGTTCTTCTAGGCAAAACCAGCATTCAAACACATGCTAGTTTGGGGAAAACAAAAACCCGTAGCATTTAAACAGCATGTCGAGCATGAGGTCACAGAAAAACCCTTGCTGAAAGATGAGGATATCTGTAGATCTGTGAAGGCTCTCCAACAGCAGAAGGTAAGGGACATTGCTTATAATTGGGAAGGACCTAGGACATCTACACCAAAATATTAAATTGAAAGATAATGAGGCTAAAACAGCCATCTCATTCAGCAATCAATATTTCCATTTTAATTAAAGTTAAAAAAAAACATCGATGGAGAAGAAGTGAAATTGAAGATTAATGACTGGGAAGGATTAAAAACCATGATTAAAATTAGTGCATACTCCAACATCAGGAAGCACCATAGCCAATGCCTGGGTCCACAGATGTGCCAGAAGTAAGAGACCACAATAATCTCACAGCTGGATGTGCTATCAGGATGACTGAACAGCTGTGCTACTCAGGGCTTCATTGTCACCACAAAAGGCACAATCTCAAAGTCTCCACAAAGCTCTGTTAACCAACACATGTGAAACAGACGCCCAATTACAACCAGCAAAAACAATCCATCATTAAAAAGATTGTCCCACTGGAAAAAAAGAGAGTGAAGAGTCAGAGTTGGGAAGAGAACAGCAGCTGCTCAAGACTGTCATCATCTCTATTACAAGATATCCAAAGTCTTCACTGTGAGACACCCTGCAAGGCTAAAATCCAAAGTCTCAACTCAGAGCCAACAATGACATCTCCCAAGAACCAACTATCTGTAAAGAATCATCCTCACCAAGAGGGACTGCCAATATTGTACAGCATATAGATGGGAGTGGGAACATAATGATCACATATTCTAAGTGCACAAGTAGTTAACTGGCAAGTCCTGGTTACACTAAACTTCTTAACAAAGTGATATTAGGAATCCTTTCTTGACACTGTGTTGTCGCTCCTTTCACTTGGAGACTAGTTGGTAGCGCACATGTCCCTGATGCAGAAGGTTGATAATTTGATGCTTACCCCAGAGATCAGAGCACACAAAACCAGGCTAATTTTCCAGTGTAACAATGTGAGCGTTCTATACGAAGGTGCTTTACAGACAAGATGGAAAATTGAGGATGCTTCTGCCCTCTCAAGTGAACACAAAAAGTCTCTCCTCGAAGAGAAGGCAAGCTCTCCCTGGTGCGCTGGTCAGGTTTACAACCAATGAAAGCCCTCTGTTGGTGAAAACACTGAGGAAAATTTCACCATTCATTGATCGGGCAGGCAATATAAGACATCATAGCCAATGACACCCACATCCTGGGATCAATTTTTTTTCAAATCCCACGTCATCCCAGTACTCTCCAGTATAACTGTCCACTTTAAAACTGGAAACAACTTTATGGCACATCAAATTACAGGTAATACCGTTTCCAACAAGCAAAAATCCATTCATTCCACCCTGACTTTCACAGGCATTAAAATATGCTCCCCATCCCTAAAATCAACACCTGAGGGATGAGAATTGACCAGTACCTTAACTGGATCAGCCCTCTAAAAACAATAGCTACAACAGCAGTCAGAGGGCAGGAAATCTGCAACAATTAAATCACCATCTACCTCTCCCAAAATCTGTTCACCATCTAATGCACAAATCATGAACAGCAGAATGATGGAAAACATCACTCGGCTGGGTCAAAAAGCTCAACAATATTTGGCACAAATTGCCCACTTTTCCAGAATAAATCTGAAACGAATCCAGAGAATGCTGGAGGATCACAGCAGGTCTGGCAGCATTTGTGGAGAGAGAGAAACAGTTATTGTTTCAAGTCTAATACGATTCTTCTTCAGAAGCTGTCAGACCTTTCCAAAACCACATCCACCAACTCAAACACATGCCATCCACCTTCTGTCAAATGTACTGCAGCAACACGCCAAGTGTCCACCATTGGCACCTTTCGAACCTGTGACATCTATCACCTGGAAAGGACAATATTTAACAGATGCATGGGAATAGAACCACTTACAAATTACCCTCCAAGGGAAAACAGCATCCTGACTTGCCATTTCAACTCTGTCGCCAGGTGAAATTCAGGGACTCCTTCTCCAACAACACTGCAGAATACCCACATCGCAGCTGATGACGGTGGCTCACCACCACGTTAAAGGTAAACTGGGTACAGTGCACAAATCCTAACCTTTCCAGTGGGTCCAACATCCCAAGAGCTAAGGTATGAAAAACATCTTTTTACTAGCCGCTAAAGAAAATTACCATAACCAGTTAATTATTTAGTTACTAAAATTAAGAATTGTACCTGTCTGAAATTTGTCCAGAGATGAATGATCCACACAGCATGCCCAAGAAAAATACTGATGCTGTAAATGGTCCTTTCCATTTATTATCACAAACAAGATTCCACTGAAAAAACAATGCAAGGTCATTAAAAACACCAAACAAAAAATAAACAAAAGAACCACAGATGCTGGAAACCAGAAACAAAAACAGAAATTGCTGTTAAATGCATTCTGAAGAAGGTCAATGAACTGAAAGATTAACCCTGCTTTCTCTCCACAAATGCTATCAGACCTGCGGAGCTTTTTCAACAATTTCTGTCTTTGTTTTCATTAAAAGCACAATTAACTTGCATTTCTGGTGCACTACTGGTTTGTTAAAAGCCTGGGACTGGAAAGAACATAATGGCATTGCCATATGAACCAACTTGAATGATATCAGTTTGCTTCCATTGCAAGGGAGGCATTAATTCGTTTTCTTTTGGTATTTAAGCCCCTACAGGACACAGGTCTGTTGTGAGAAGTACAATTGTCCCATTGCTTGATTGTGCTTTATAGGTTTCTTTTAAAAAGTGAGAGTTAGCCAGGTGCAGAATGGACCCCGTGTTCTTTTCTTGTATTACAACAGTGAAAACATTTCAAAAACCAAAAAAAATTGTTCCAATCATCAGCCATGTAAAATCAGGAGGTCATGAAAAGCCCTATGGACAGCTAAATTTTATTGTAAATTAAATTACTACACTTGTGACTCTGTGGTCTGATTGATAAGACATGGATATGACAGAATGCACAAAAGAAAAGGAGCAGTTCATTTGGAGGAAGCCAATTTTAGCCCAGTATTTGGTATGATGAAAACTGCAATTACTGAAAAATCAATTGTACGTCATGGAAACCATTCATATTATAATTGTGGTGTTGAATTAATCGCAACTTACAAATCCAATTGTAAATATTACTGTAAGATTGGGCGGGTTCAGGATGAGTGAGGGCTCAAAGTTTTGTTATGATGACTCACTCCTCTTTCATTAAAAAAATTAAGAGTGTTTAAGGACAGACATTTCTCCATTTGGATCTGTTATCTCTCCTTCCGACTATAGAGTATACTATAGTGCAGGTTCCCATCCTCAGCTACCTCCTTTAACATACAGGAACCCTCGGTATCCAATACACCGGCGTTCTGAGCAGCATGCTCTTAGTGCTTTGCAAGTGATTCAGCTGTTGCAGAGAGATGTTTTGCTTTTAGTTGCTTTGTGCAATGCCAATAGGTTGTTCGTGCTCAAAGTGAAAATGTATACAAATCACCGTCTGGTAAACTTTGGGTTATTCTGACACAAATATCGGTGCACTTTCCAGCATCTGTGGCTGAACCTGGGGAGGACAGCTTGCTTCCACCAGTCAACGCCAACATCCAACATGTACTGTTGGAGACTATACTCCACCAGAAAGCAGCATTTTTGAAATGCAATATTGTCATGTGGGGGTCTGGTTAACTCAGTTGGTTGGACTGTTAGTTTGGAATGCAGCATAAAGCAAACGGTATGAGTTCAATTCTCACTGCTCCAGCTACAGTTACTATTAAAGACCACAAGACCATAGGAAACATAAACAGGAGAAAGCCCTTCAGCATCGCCCTTCAATATGATCACAGATGATTCACCATTTCTCATGTCCATATTCCTACTTTTTTCCTCATAACCCTGAATTACCTGACGATCGAGAATTTATCTCAGACTTAAATATACATGAGGACACTGCCCACAGAGATCTCCATGGCAAAGACTTCCAAAGATTCACTGTTCTCTGAGAGAAGTTCCTCCTCATTTCAGGTTTAAGTTAGCACCCCTTTATTCTGAGACTATGCGCTCTGGTCCTAACTCTCCCATGAGGGAAAGCACTCTCTCAGCATTTTGTCAAGCCCCTTAACAATCCTACATGCTTCAATGAGCTCACCTCTCAATGTTCTAAACTCCACCGAGTAGAGTCCCAACCTTTTCACTTTTGCTCATAAGACTCTCCTTCTCAATCTCTCCTCGGAAAGTGGACTGGGAAAATTGGCTAAGCAAGGTAGACAGAAGAGAAGCAGTGGGAGACATTTTTAAAAAGGAAAATGCTGCATAACTCTCAAAGATGTATTCGTTTGAGAAGAAAATGATGCTGTGGCTATCCAGGGACATTAAAAATGATGTCAATTTGACAAGAAAAGTCAGAAAATGTTGAAAAGTTTAGTGGTAGGAGAAGATTGAGGAATATTTAGAAACCAGAAAAAGGGTGCCTTTTTTTTGAAGCAAGCTGCAATTAGTGCCATTTAGCTAGAAACAAGGCACAACAGTGCCAGATCGCTGTCAAGTGACAGGAAGGTAGCTGTCTGTCACAAAGATGGCAGTGCCCATTCACACTATAGAAACAAACTGTACAGGGAACATAAGAATGGTGTCACAGCTGACTATCCATACATGCACAGCTCTGGCTGCCATCTTCAGTGTTGGCAGCACATTGTCCGAGAAAAAGAGTGGCAGAAAACAAGCGTACAAGAGAAAACTAATGAGAAATATATTGTATATTTCTAAAAGTAAATATTTTCTCAACCCTTTCAAGGTTAACAACATCTTTCCTATAGCAAGAAGACCAGAATTGAATGCAGTATTCCAAAAGTGGCCTAACCGATGTACTGTACAGCTGCAACATAACCTCCCAAATCCTCTACTCAATGGACTGACCGATAAAGGCAAGCAAACCAAATGCCTTCATCACTACCTTGTTGACCTGTGATTCCACTTTCAAGGAACTTTGAAGCTGCACTCCAAGGTGCCTTTGTTTGGCAACATTGCTGAGGACCTTACCATTATGTGTATAAGTTCTGCCCTGATTTGGCCCATCAAAACATAGCAACTCACAGTTACCTAGATTAAACTCCATCCGCTACTCCTCGGCCCATTGGCCATTTTATCAAGGTCCCATTGTACTCTGAGGTAGCCTTCTCTGCTGTCCACTACACCGCCAATTTTGGTGTCATCCTCAAATTTACTAACCATACCTAGTATATTCACAACCAGAAGTTGAGATCGAGGAATTAAATAATGGCAGGTGAAGCTGAAGGTTACAGTCTGATCAGCCACACCATTTCAAATGACAGAGTAGGCTGAAGAAGCCAAATAGCCTATTTCTATACATGGGAAGGCACCAGGAAGAGTAATGGACTACTAAACTTGGAACTAATGATCTGTATCCTATGGTCTTAAAAGAAGTAGCTGCAGAGATAGCAGATGTGCCCTTTTTTTAATCTTCCAGATTAATGCACTAGATTCTGGATTGACAAACTGGAATGTAAGACTTTTATTCAAAAAAGAAAGGGGACAGCAAGCAGCAAACTAGACACCAGTTAGCTTGGCATCAGTCATCAGGAAAAGTACCAGTAGCCATTAATGGAGGAGGAATAAGACATTTAGGACACAATTATAGATTGATTTCTGCAATCTTTCCCTAACTAAATAGCATTGTTTTTTTGTAAATTCTCTTTGCTAAAGCAGACACATTCACATTTCACAAATGTTCCCCTGATCTGATCTAAATCACTGTGCAACGTAGTTACAGCTCACTTTCCCACAAACATCTTTCCTATCTACCTTTGTGCCATCAAGAAATGTTTCTACTGCTCAAAATACTGATAGACAAATGCATGAGAGATCTTGGAGGATAGATCAACCCAGGGTGGATAAAGGGAACCAGATATAGCGTATCCAGATTTCCAACTGGCAGTCGATAAAGTGCCACATAAAAAAAACTACTACTTTCGAGAAGAGCTCATGGGAGTTGCTGAGGTGGTGTTGATATGTTAGTGTGGAAGAGGGTGTGCAAACAGATAGGAAGGAAAGTTGGGAGCAATGAGTCTTTTACAGTTTGACAGTCCGAAATTAATAGAGCTTCAGGAATCAGTAACCTAATGATGCTCAGAGTTATGAGCGCTCCCTGAGCATTGTTCCCAGTCGATTATGATTCCTGATGGCATACCCTAAATTATTAACCTACCCTAGGAGGAGGGATGAACTGGCTCCACTTCTTAATTCCCCCACCCACTGGGTTGGTCATGACAAGGTTAATTTGTAACGATCCCTCCACGTGTGGATAACTTTCTCCCAGACAAAATCAAATCTGTCATGAAAGGGGTTCTTTTAAGGGAACGAGGCTTTCTAGAGTTATCACAAAGTGAGAGTTTAGTAGCTGCTAAAATCGAGAAGTAGTAACAACACAACACACAAACACAAATTATTAACAAGGAGAGTCCAAACAAATGCGCAAACAGTTCAGAGTCTGATCATTAAGAAACAGCAAAAAGTAGCAAGTTGTGGCCATTAAATGGAATGGTACTGGTAGCACTGACGTTGGGAGTGGAATAGTAGGTTAAAATCCTTGCTTTTTTTTTGAGAGTTGACTGAAATTCTTTTGTCTTGATTGAGTGCTCTGACGTTCTGTCAAAAACAGAGCCAAAGAGTGTCCCTATCCCCCTTCCTATCCACAGTGCAGGAGCATTTGATGGCTATTCTCAAACTGTGACCTTCACTGCATAACTAGTACACTAGACCACTGACAGACAAGGGGAGCAGCGAAAGGTGGTCGAGCAGAGGCTGATAGCTAAGTTCCATATGCATAGGGAGGGCCTCAACCGAGACCTTGGGTTCATATCACATTACAGGTGACCACCATTGCACTATACACACACACTTTCGCACACACATACACACCTATACACAGACACACACACAGAAACTAACACACACTCCTACAGACACGCACAATCCCACATTCACACATATACCCTCTCACAGACGTAGATCACTTTACACTCACACAAACACATATACTCTCTCTCACAGATACTCACAACCCCCCATTCCAGACACACACACACACACACACACACACACACACACAAAAACCCACATGCAAACATAGATATATAAGTTTGTGGGGTGAATTTTGTACTTGCAGAGTTACATTGTGCTTTTGCTCAAAAACTGCATCCATGTAAGACTGTTAACTCACTTTTCAGATTAGAATCAATCTAAACATTATGGCACAGACAACAGAACACAGAGGGGCTAACCCCTTCTACATCTTAACATCTTATCTGGGCTGACACCAATTGTTACAGTTAACCTGAGAATGTAAGTTTTAAAGAAAGTTTTATGATTTACATATGAAAGAAGTGAAACTATCATGAGAGACTCAACAAACAATGGATAATTTCAGTTACATCACACTGTAAACTTTTGTTATAAATTCTGTGTCTTACAATTGTGTACTCCACAACCACCTGATGAAAGAGCAGTGCTCCGAAAGCTAGTGCTCCAATTAAACCTGTTGGACTATAACCTGGTATTGTGATTTTTAACTTTGTGCTAAATGGGACAGAATTGAACAGATCTAGCAACTCTAGACACGACCTTTAGGAGGCGCTACAGGTCAATAAGCAGCAGCACTGGTACATTCCAACATAATCTACAACATCGTGGGCTGCAGATCCCCTACTCTACCATTACCAGGTTATCAAACCTGGTTCAATGAAGTGTGTACAAGGACATTCCAGCAGCACCTGCTCCATTGCCACCAATGCAAGAAAAATATTTGAAGGACTCAGATTGCATTTGATTCATGGTTAAAAAATGTAATCCTTTCACCATAAATAAAAATTAGTTAAATCTTCAACTAATCTGCTAAATGCTGATCATTCACCATAGTCTGAAATGGATAAATTATCTTTTCTCTGATTCTTTTCTTTTACCATTGACTTGGTTGTAATTAAGTGGCTATTTCAAGACAAACACATTTAGTCCTCATCCAGTCAGGGCAAAATGAAAGCTCTAGTCAGATTAAATAACTAATCTCTGGAATTTATTTCTAGTCTTCATGTGACAACTCATGAAAATAAATAAATCCCATTCAATGGATCTGCTGTATCCCAAGCAACTGTAATAGCTTTGTCCAATTTATCTGTTAATGCCTGTTCTTTGACCTTCGGACAAGGAGAATTATTTACTTATTTATACGCAAACCAACTTCAATTTATCCAGTCAATGAACACAGAGTCTACCATGTCCCTTTTCATTCCACCTAATCACATTTTGCAATGCATTTAACCAAGTTTCTCTTGAAAGAAAGAGCCTTAAATTAATTCCCAGCTTTTGTTTGCTTTTCCTTATGTAGTACATCAAAGACTGCAGATTAATCAGAGTTATACTGTTTTAAAACCTTTTAATTCAGAGGAGATTTGGGCTTTGTTGCCCAAACCAACATTTGTTGCCCATCCCTGATTGGATTTGAGAAGGTGATGTGGTCTGTCTTCTTGACTAGCTGCAGTCATTGTTGTTTGATCCAGCAACATTGAAGACACAGCAAATATATTGGTGTGTGGTGTGTTGCTTGGAGGAGAACTTGCAGATATCTGTCGATACCTATCAAAATTAAACCTCTGGCACTTTCTCATAAACCCGCTGACACTGGGATCAACTTAGCACAACGTCAATGATTGAAATATGTCTCCTTAGGTCACTGGACAGTGAAAAGTTTAGCCAACATCTTCTGACTGGCACTTAGTTCATCTAGCACATACAAAATAATCCTTTATTGCTAACCCAGTAACTTGCACATGTTTATTTTGCATTAAACCCAGATGCCTTCCTGCTTCACTTACATCATCCACTTGTAACATTCATTTTCAGAGCAAATATTACACTTACCAACATGTGACACTTAACTCCTAATCTTACTTATTGTATTTCCAACACAAAATAATTTTGGAGCATATATCAGAATGTAATTAACACTCTTGAGCTGATAAAAATTAGAGATGAACCTTTCCCTTAGCATCATGCAAACAACTTAAAACATGGGCAAGCAGCTGTAAGAATCCTAACCCGAGACTACATGCAAACCCTGGAATACCCAGTGACAGATTTTGCAAGACCTGGGACATCATCTGATCTGTTTGGCAGGAATTTCATTCAGTACTCATTTTAATAGTCCAAGCCAAAATCATTGTCCAGGTCATTTTCCTTTCAGACACAGATTTCAATAACCGCTCAGGACCATTCACACCACCTCTCTGTGCTAACAGCAGCATAAAACAAGAAATACCTGCATTTCAGGTCTTATTTGAGAAGAGGAGGTCAGTGTTAAAGCATAGCCTTCTTAAACATGTGCCCCCAGGAGAGGCATAGACTGTCGTTCTTGGGATACTCAAAAGAAAAGTGAAAGATGATTATCAGTAAACATAAGCCAAAATGCCAATCATGTGCAATTAAAATGGACACAGCAAAGTATTGAGAAAACAAAAGTACCAGAAGACTGCTTTCTCCTGATGCTGGTCTACTAGAGGTCTTTGCAAATGGATTTTCCTGATCAATGATGTCTTTAACAGGCGTTGAGAGTAGAGTGGTGCTGGAAAACCGCAGGTCAGGCAGCAACTGAGGAGTAGGAAAATCAACATTTCGGGCAAAAGCCCTAAATCAGGAATGAAGCAGGGAGCCTCCAGGGTGGAGAGATAAATGGGGGGGAGGGGGGGAAGAGAAAGTAGCAAAGTGTACAATAGGTGGAGGGGGGTGGGGATGAATGTGATAGGTCAGAGAGGAGGGTGGAGCGGATAGGTGGGAAGGGAGATTGGCAGGTAGGACAGGTCATGCCGATGGTGCTGAGCTGGAAGGTTGGAACTGAGGTAAGGTGGGGTGGGAGGGAAAATGAGGAAACTGGCGAAATCCACATTGATGCCCTGGGGTTGAAGTGTTGCAAGGCAGAAGATGAGGCGTTCTTCCACCAGGCGTCAGGTGGTGAGGGTGTGGCAGTGGAGGAGGCCCAGGACCTGCATGGGAGGGTGGGAGGGGGAGTGGGAGGGGGAGTTGAAATGGGCCACAGGGTGGTGTGGTTGATTGGTGCGAGTGTCCCAGAGATATTCCCTGAAGCACTCCATGAGAAGGCGTCCAGTTTCCCCAATGTAGAGAAGACTGCATATATGACATTGGTGGATGTGCAAAAAAAACTTTGATGGATGTGGAAAGCTCCTTTGGAGCCTTGAATGGAGGTGAGGGAGGTGGTGTGGGGGCAGGTTTTGCAATTCCTGTGGTGAAAAGGGAAGGTGCCTACTACCCTCTACATAAAAAACACTTGCCCTCACATCTCCTTTGAACTTGGCCCTCTCACCTTAAATGCATGTCCCCTAGTACAGACACTTTAACTCTGGGAAAAGGTTCTGATCATCAATGCCATCCATGCATCTCATAATTTTATAGACTTTTATCAAGTCTCCCCTCAGCTCCGCCACTCCTCAGAAAATAACTCGAGATTTTCACACCTCTGCTTATAGCTCAAACCTTCTGATCCAGGCAGCAATCTACAAAGCCTCATCTACACCCTCTTCAAAGCTTCCACATCCTTCCTGTAATGTCGCAACCAGAACTAAACGCAATACTCTAAGTGTGGCCTAACCAAAGTCTGTTAAAGTTGCACACTGTAAACTGCATAGGGACCTCTTTGAAAAGTAACAAATGACAGCCACAGGAGCCAATGGAGAATCACTGAAGATTGTGAACTTTCAAAATGGTTTTAGTGGCAAGTATTTTTGAACAGCAACTCTAACTTGAATTTTTAGTAAAAGTGTATTTTAACTCTGTGGTGGTGGCTGGCATGTTGCTCTGTTGTTGACTGGAATCCATTTCTTCCATCAACGAGCATCAATCCATCACTCCCCTCTGCCTTGTCACAGTTTTATTGTCTGCTCCAAAGTGCTTCAGAAGCAGGAACAGATGTTTCGCCATCACATTCGATTTCTGAATTTGCACTGACTACCAAATTTTGCACTACTGTATCTTCATTCCTCCTGACCTTGGGTCCATAATAAAAGCCTCCAGTTAAAAGCCTCTAGTAAAGCCAGTAGTGATGGAGAAACAGAAAAATTCTGCTGGGAATGCATTACCCTGTCCCACCCACAAAGAACTGTCCTGAGTCTTACTTTGTTGTGATTTATACAGTGTCTGCAGTCTGTGTTGGCTAATCCAAAGAGGCAAAAGAAATCCCTTGTCATTTTTACATCGCTGATGTTCAACAATCATGACAATTTCAGCAGCAAAATGGAGAGGATTCAACAAGGTGGTGCACAGGCTCTCTCCTGATGTGCCTTGGGCTACTTTATGATATTAAAAAATCATTGCTTAAACATGAGACTTTCTTTTCAGTGGATGTGGGCCAGCATTTATCACCTATCCTTAATTGCCAAGACAGCAATTAGGAGTCAACCATATTGCTATGGCTTGGAGTCACATATAGGCCAAGTCAGGTAAGGTTGGCAGATTTCCTCCCCTAAAGGAACCAGATGGGTTTTTACAACAATGATAATGTGATTAGGCCAACATTTTTTACTTGAATTCAAATGTCACCATCTTTCATGGTAGGAACACATGTCCCTGGAACCTTAGTCTAGGGTCCTCATTTCTCATCCAGTGACATTACCACAATGCCACAGCCTCCCCTTATTGTTGTCACTGCAGGCAGTAGGGAACCTACTTACAGACAAGGGAACATCGCAGCCAGCGACAGCTGTGCTCCAACTCTGCCCTTTTCAGCAACCCCCACTTTTTACCAATTGCTCCAGCATTCCATTCCCTAATCCAGAAATTCTGGAGAAGTGTTCGAAAGGAAATTCATGTCCCCACTCCCCAAAGCCTTCTGGAAGATCTGTCTCTCTGACCAGGCTGGAGGTCAGGTGCCACACTTTAATCTTTTGTTCAGTGAAATCACATCTTCTAACTCACACCGAGTGTTTCAAGATGTTCATTAGGTTTAGGACACTAAACAAATCAAAGTTACTTTGCTGTTGCTGGAAAATGTGGGTTTGGAATTCAGTTGTATTGCTACAGATGGGAAACTGTGTTTTTTTGACACTATGGATTGTATCAATGCCTCAATACAGTATAGTCATTCAGTAACAGTGAAGCTGCGGGGAACTTGTTTCCAACTCACGATTGCCAAGACCCCTAGATTGCCCCTTTGAGGCTTGCTGCACCTTATACCATTTGGGCAATTAGCAGGCTTTCCTTGGAAATTACAGACCTCTCCCAACGGCAGGAGTCCCCCATGATATCAAAGGCAGTGCTGTTGCCAGTTCTATACCCACCCTGAAGTTTCTGGTTGGTCCAGTGATGGTTTGAGAGGGTTGCGGGTGCAAGGGTTGTTAAAAAAACACCTGGCCAATCATCCTTTTCCAATGGCAGATACCATGATCAGGCACTGAATAACTTTCAACAAAGAACCCAGACCCCAGAGCCCAGATGGTATTGAAGGATTCAACAGGAATCTATTACAGCTATTACAAAACATTATACAAGCAGTTATACATACAACTGCTTAGACACTAACCTCACTATCCCTGCCATCTTTCTCCAGAGCTGCTAAATGACAGATTATTTTCCTTGACAAGCTCATTTAATCGCATTCCCACTTCTGAGTGAGTGTCAGGGACTAGAGTACTGACTTCTCAAATGAATGGATGTTTTTCTCCAATTTGCTTCATCATTGAGTCGTGCTCTTTGAGAGGGAGGGGAGAGTTTAAGGTGCCTCAGCACCACATTCAAACATAACTAGCAATCAAAAATGCTGTCTTTGGGAGCAATGCCTTCATCCCAAAAATTAGTTTTAAAACAGGCTTTTCTTTTAAAAACAGCATACCTGGACTTGAATTAAACCCTCGAAGTGTAGATGTTTCAACCCATTTTCTCAGTTTAAAATTTAGAACAGTGGAAAAGAAACTTGTCACAAATGAGAAAGAGTATACCTGCCCCAAGCTGTAATAATATACTCTCAATCTGTTGTTTCAGATGTATTACCTCTGACCTTCCCTTCATCAGGAGGTCAGAAGTGGGGATGTTGACTGAATATTGCAAAATGTTCAGCACCACTCACAACTCCTCAGAAACTGAAATTCAGCAAGAACCTGAACAATGTGAAGAATGTGAATAAAATGAGGGCAAGCTAGCTAGTGTTATGGACCAGACCGAACCCCCTCACTGCATATTAAGGAGATAGCCACAACCCTAACTTTTTCTTATTTTAAAGGCAAGTGCTAAGCGTTGCATTCAGGTACAATTTGACTGATCAAAGGACTAGCTTTGAAGCAAAACACACTTTATTCAAATACTATAGTTAAAATACAACAAAAGAAAAAAGAAATTCAAATAACACTACTGGAAGACTTTACAGAATAATAGATTATTAACCACTACAAACTAATAGTTCCAGTATAGTAACATCCTATAAACAAACCCTTGGCAAAAGGCAAATTCAGAAAAATAAATTGTCTCACACGCAATTCTCCAGTTAAGGAGGAAAACATCAAGAGCAAACTCAGAGACAGAGAGATGTTCTGCGGTTTCTAACCCCAGCTCCAAGACACCAGCAGCTGCTACTGAAAAACTAAAACTAAAACTAAATATTCTGCTTATGTGGGAACTTGACCATTCAGGCGGTTTTTATTATTCCAACCTTTTAGAAGAAGGCGAAGGCCTCATAAATTGATTTCTTTATGGGCTTTCAATAGACAGCTCTGCTGCTCAGTCTTAAAATCTCTCTCAAAAAAATTCAAGACAAAATACATTTCTTAAATCCATAGTATTGTCACACTGGCAACATAAAAGAGTGTTTTTTTAAGATAGATAAAAGGTAAGAGATAGGCAAGAGTGGAAATTGGATGACTGGAAAATGAGGCTGGAGAAATAATAATGGGGAACATAGCAATGGCAGGGGAACATAGCAATGGCAGAGGAACTGAACTGGGACTTTGCTTCAGCAGCATACCAGAACTTCGAGAGAGTCAGGACAGAGGTGAATGTAGTAGCCAGCACTAAGGAGGCATTTCAGATGCTGAAAGGTCTGCAAGCAGATAAGTCATTCCTGACGAAGGGCTTACCCCCGGAACTTCAATTCTCCTGTTCCTCGGATGCTGTCTGACCCTGCTGTGTTTTTCCAGCACCACACTAATCCTGACTCTGATCTCCAGCATCTGCAGTCCTCACTTTCACCAAGGATAGGAGAGTAGGCAAAGACATGGCAGATGGAATATAATGTGGGAAAGTCTGAGGCTATGCACTTTGATATGAAGAACAGACGTGTAGACTATTATCTAATTGACAAAAGGACACAAACCAGATGCACAAAGGGACTTAACAGTCTGCATTCAGAATTCTCTTAAGGTTAACATACAGATGCAACTGGCAGTCAGGAAGACAAATTCAATGTTAGTCAATGTTCATAGAATCAAAGAATCCCTACAGGGTGGAAACAGGCCCAACAAGTCCACACTGACCCTCTGAAGATTAACTCACCCAGACCCATTCCCTACCCTATTACTCTACATTTCCCCTGACTAATGCACCTAACCTACATATCCCTGAACACTATGGGTAATTAACCACAGCCAATTCACCTAACCTGCACATCTTTGGAATGTGAGAGGAAACACACACAGGTATGAGGAGAAAACTCCACACAGACAGTCGCCCGAGATTGGAATCGAACCTGGGTCCCTGGCACTGTGAAGCAGCATTGCTAACCACTGAGCAACCGTGCCACCCTGTATTTAAGAGGGCTAGAATACAACAGCAGGTATATACTGCTAAATGCTCCATAATGCACTGCCAGACCCCACTTTGAATATTGTGAACTATTTTGGGCTCTATATCGATGGAAGGACTTGCTGGCATTGGAGGGGATCCAGAGTAGGTTTACATGAATGGGCCCAGGGATGAAGGGCTTGTCATTTGAGAAGCAGTTGACGACTCTGGATCTGTACTCAATGTAGTTTAGAAGGATGACGTGGGGGTTAGGAGTGGGGAGGATCTCACTGAAATTTACGAAATTCTGAAAGGCCAGGGTAGAGTGAACGTAGAGAAGATGTTTTAATATGGAGGAGAGACTAGGACCCAAGAGCACAGCCTTAGAGTGAATGGAGATGAGAAATGTCTTCAGTCAGAGAGCAGTTAATCGTGGAACTCACGGCCTCCATTTCCTTCTGTGGCAAAGTCATTGACTGTATTTAAGATAGAGATTGATAAGTTCTTGATTACTAAGGGGATCAAGAGTTACAGGGAGAAACATATACACTATGATCGAATGGCGCAGCCGACTCAATGGGCCAAATGGCCTGATTCTGCTCTTAAATCTTATGTCTTGCGTTGGGAAGTAATATTCATGCCAGACAAAGACCATTTCTAACTACGCAGAATTCAACCATTGTCCCTTGACATTACCATCACTTAAATCCCCTGTACCAACATCCCAGGGATTAGCATTGACCAGCAACTGAACTCCACCAGCTATAAAAAATACTGTGGCAATAGGCGAAGGACCAAGAATTTTATGAAAGTATCTCACTTCCTGTCTGCCCACCGTCATTAGGAGTCTGAAGGGGGTCAGTTAGTTGAACAGCTGGTTTGCAAAACAGAATGATGCCAACAGCATGGGTTCAATCCCCACACTGACTGTGGAAACCACAAAGGTCCCTCCTTCTCAAACCTGAGGGCTTTTGCGGTACAGCGTCTGCATCTCTAGGCTTGGAGGTCCAGGTTCAAGTCCCATCTGCTTCAAAAGGTGTGTATTGATATTTCTGAACAGGTTGATTAGAATTTTATTTTGACAAAGGTAGTGTGAAGAAATACTCTTAACTGAATGAATGTAGCTGCAACAACAAAAGAAGCTTGACACCAACCAAAAGAAAGCAGCCTGCTTGACTAACACTTCTTTCATAACTGATGCATGACAACAGCAGTGGGCACCATCTACAAGGTACAGTGCTGTAACTCACCCAGGCTCTTTAACAGCAACTTCCAAACCTATTATTTCTAACACTTTGAAGGTGCAGAGCAGTAAAACACAAGGAACACCACCACCTGCATATTTCCCTTTAAGCCACTCACCTTCCTGACTTAGCACTACATCACCATTCCTTCACTGGCACTAGGTTAAAATCCTGAAACTTTGTAACAGCACTTTGTGTCCTGACACCCCAATAACTGCAGCAATGCAAAAGGGCAGCTTATCACCATCTTATCAAGGCTAATTCGGAATGGGAAAAAGTGCTGAGTTAGCCAATACATCTGGATCTGAAGAAAGAATATTTAAAAAGTTATTATCACAATGGCTTCTCAGAAAAACAAAGGGAGACTGTAATAATGGTTACATCTGCCATGTGGATTACTGTTAGCTGGATTACTTAAAACAGTCAGTGTAAATCATTTTTAACGATTCTCACCTAAATTGTTTGAGGTTTAAATTATTTACTATAAACTACAAACTAAACATTTCATGCCATGATTATTGGTGGACAAGTGTGCAAAACTGGTTGAGTCAAGCACATTATTTGCACCAGCAAGTACACATTATTAGCCATCCTCTGCCCTTAAAATCTTTCACTTACTTTAATTGATAATAATTACATCTTAAGAATTTCAGAATGGACTGGGAACGAACAAATAGAGATCAGAAACGGACTTTCTCTCTATCCCAAAACCATCCTAACCTTCAAATATAGTCGTATCACATCAAGCTTTCCCTAGAAATTCCCTCCCTAATGGCATCGTGGGTCAACCCACAGAAGGTGGACTGCAGCGGTTCAAAAAGACAGATCACCACCACTTTCTCAAGGGACAGGCAATAAACACAGGCCAGTCAGTGATGCACACATCCCACAAATGAATAAAAACAATGCAGCTCAATCCTTACATTTTCCTCCCTGCAGGAGAAAGTGAGGTCTGCAGATGCTGGAGTATCAGAGCTGAAAATGTGTTGCTGGAAAAGCGCAGCAGGTCAGGCAGCATCCAAGGAACAGGAAATTCAACTTTTCAGGCATAAGCCCTTCATCAGGAATGAGGAAAGTGTGTCCAGCAGGCTAAGATAAAAGGTAGGGAGGAGGGACTTGGGGGAGGGGCGATGGAGATGTGATAGGTGGAAGGAGGTCAAGGTGAGGGTGATAGGCCGGAGTGGGGTGGGGGCGGAGAGGTCAGGAAGAAGATTGCAGGTTAGGAAGGCGGTGCTGAGTTCGAGGGATTCGACTGAGACAAGGTGGGGGGAGGGGAAATGAAGAAACTGGAGAAATCTGAGTTCATCCCTTGTGGTTGGCGGGTTCCCAGGTGGAAGATGAGGCGCTCTTCCTCCAACCGTCGTGTTGTTATGTTCTGGCGATGGAGGAGTCCAAGGACCTGCATGTCCTTGGTGGAGTGGGAGGGGGAGTTAAAGTGTTGAGCCACGGGTTGGTTGGGTTGGTTCTGCAAGTAGGCGGAACGTTTCAGAGAACACCTCTGGGACACCCGGATCAACCAACCCAACCACCCCATGGCTCAACACTTCAACTCCCCCTCCCACTCCAACAAGGACATGCAGGTCCTTGGACTCCTCCATCGCCAGAACATAACAACACGACAGTTGGATGAAGAGCGCCTCATCTTCCGCCTGGGAACCCTCCAACCACAAGGGATGAACTCAGATTTCTCCAGTTTCCTCATTTTCCCTCCCCCCACCTTGTCTCAGTCGAATCCCTCGAACTCAGCACCGCCTTCCTAACCTGCAATCTTCTTCCTGACCTCTCCGCCCCCACCCCAACTCCGGCCTATCACCCTCACCTTGACCTCCTTCCACCTATCACATCTCCATCGCCCCTCCCCCAAGTCCCTCTTCCCTACCTTTTATCTTAGCCTGCTGGACACACTTTCCTCATTCCTGATGAAGGGCTTATGCCCGAAACATCGAATTTCCTGTTCCTTGGATGCTGCCTGACCTGCTGTGCTTTTCCAGCAACACATTTTCAGCTCATTTTCCTCCCTGCCCCCACCCAAAGAATAAACATACAAATCACTGTAAATGCTCACAAGACTCTCCTGATAATGTTGTGGCATCTTTGGTTTCTTGTCCAGTATTCAAAATCTATGCTGCTGGACCCTAGGAAGCCTTACCTGCAGCTCCAGGGAACTAAACCTCTCAAAATATAGCTTGAAACCTAGAGACCCTAGATTTGTGAATCAAGACCCCAGTTTGAGAAGGAGGGACCTTCACGGTTTTCCACAGTCGGCGTGGGAATTTAATCCATGCTGTTGGCATCATTCTGCCTTGCAAACCAGCTGTCCAACTAACTGTCCATGCCCTGGTAACCCAAGCTGCACAACACCACGGCTCGTTTTTTTTTAAAAAAAGACTCTCATTTAACATGAAGATCACTTAACAGTCTTAAAAAGACATTGAAAATCTCTTACCTCACTGACAATTGTAGAGATGTATCTATCTGTGCTGTACACCCAGCCGTCAACGCAGGGCTCTATGTCACGGGCTGACTCACTGGAGCGGTCTCCTTCAAGAGATTTGAACTTGCTACACCTACTGTACACTTGCTCACCGTCCCTTTCTTCAATAGGGATCCGTAGACTCAGGTTCAGTGACGAGTTATTTCCTTCGAAGGTGGTATTTGGAGAGTCGGGCAGGCGGCAATGGTGCTGCGGGGTGTCTCCCACGAACACCATAGAGAGAGTAGTGTAGCCGTTCGGGATATTGATGACACTCAGCAAAAAGAATATCGTTTTCTGGAAGGGACCCCATGCTCCCAGGAAGGCAGTTAACTCATCATAATCTTGCACGTTCATCCTCACAAAAAGGAGACTCTCCTGGACGACCGCAACTCACAAGTCATGCAAGTACAAGCTCTTGAGTCTACAGAAGCAAAAGATAACGTTAACAAATAAAGTTTCTCATCAAAATCTGTCAACCACAGCAACTTCTTCCAGTGCAAATACAAAAGCCTTGCACAAATAGTCTCCTGGCTGTTTGGATGCGCATGCGCGCAGGGATGAAATTGTAACATGGAATTTTGATACTTTTGCTGACCACGTGCATCAAGTTGCTTTAAAGACAACTTTTCCCTCTTTCTAAACACGCCGTTCAGCTTGTGTTGCATAACTTTTGATGAGTCCGAATACCAGTTATTTACTGGCACAATCGCAGCCACAATGCTTCGTGGAAGAGAGAATTTTTACTACACAAGAGACAAGCAAACGAACACTTTTTTATTCATTTTTGGGATGTGGGCATCGCTGCTTGGCCAGTATTTATTGTCCGTCCCTAGTTGCCCTTGAAATCGTGGTAATGGACTGCCTTCTTCAACTGCTGCAATCCACCTGCTGTGGGTTGGCTTACAATGCCATTAAGGAGAGAAATCGTAGGGAATGTTTCCAAGGCAAGATGGTGAGTGGCTTGGAGATGAACTATTGGAGATGTTGGTATTCCCATGCATCTGCTGCCCTTGTCCTTCTCAATGGAAGTGCTTGTGGGTTTGAAAGGTGTTTTCAGAGAATCTTTGGTGAATTTCTGCAATGCATCTTGTAGATTGTACACAGTGCTGCTAGCAGTCAGCGGTGGAGGGATTGGATGTTTGTGGACGTGGTGCCAATAACGAGGAATGCTTTCTTCTGGGTGGCATCAATCTTCTCGAGTGTTGTTGAAGCTGCACCTATCCAGGCAAGTGGGAATATTCAGTCACACTCCTGACTTCTGCCTTGTAGATAGTGGACAGGCTTTGAGGAGTTAGTTGAGTTGCTCAGCCGAATATTCTTAGCCTTTGCCTTGCTGTTTTAGCCACTACATTTATGTGGTGCGTCCAGTTGAGTTTCTGAACAATGATAACTGCCAGGATGTTGATAGTGGGGGATTCAGTGATGGTAACACCATTGAATGAGACAGGACACTGGTTAATTTTGTTTTTATTTATTCACTGGATAAGGGTGTTACTGGTTAGGCCAGCATTTGTTGCCCATTCCTAATTATCCAGAGGGCAGTTAAAAGTCAACCACGTTATTGTGGGTCCAGAGTCACATATAGACCAGACCAGGTAAGGATAGACCGAAAGGAGGCTGGAAGAACACAACAAGCCAGGCAGCATCAGGTGGTGGAGAAGTCGATGTTTCGGGTGTAACCCTTCTTCAGAACTGGAGAGTGAGTGTAGGAGGAGCTGCAGATAAATGAGGTGGCAGGACAGAGTGGTGAAGCAGGGATAGGTGAAGATGGGCAGAGGGTTAGAGCTGGCTGGTTAATGGGTTGAATGAATTTGGTTAGTGGGAAGGAGGAGGGCTGGGAGGGCAGATTATTTGAAATTGGAGAACTCAATGTTGAGTCCTCCGGACTGTTGGAAGAGGAGATGTTGTTCCTCCAATTCGCACTGTGGTTAGTTTTGAATATGGAGGAAACCAAGTATGGTCATGTCAGAAAGGGAGTTGGGGGGAATTGAAATGGGTGGGGACCGAACGCAAATTCAGGGAATGGTTCACTGAGCATTGCAGCTGGGTCCACATCCACCAGTCTCTGCATCCAACTCATCATCCTTAAACACTTCTGTCAACTCCAACTAGACCCCACCATCAAGAACATCTTCCCCCTCCTCTCCCTTCTCTGCCTTCCACAAGGACCGTTCCCTTCAACAGTCCTGAGGTTTGTGCCGTTCTCTCCACAGACAATCACGATCCCACCGGTACCTTCACCTGCAACCGGAAAAGATGTGAAACCTGCCAGTACACCACCTCCTCACCTCCATCCAGGGCCCTAACCAGTTCTTCCACAAGACAGGAGGTTGACCTGCCTCTTCAACCTAGTTTACTGCATCTTGTGCCCCCGATGTGGCCTTCTCTGCATTGGGGAGACTGCATGTAAAGTTAGGGAGCGGTTCACTGAGCATCGCAGCTGGGCTACAGGGGCTGACTGGACCTCCCAGTCATCGCCCAGTTCAATACCTCCAACCTGGAATTTTGAATTCCAGCATCTGCAGTTTTTTTTGTTTCAGACCAAGTAAGGAGCTGAAAATGTGTTTCTGGAAAAGCGCAGCAGGTCAGGGAGCATCCAAAGAGCAGGAGAATCGACGTTTCGGGCATGAGCCCTTCTTCACGAATGATATCAGTTTCCTTCCCTGAAGGACATTAGTGAGCCAGATGAGTTTTTCTGATAATTGACAATGGATTCATGGTCATTGTCTTTTCTTGGTGATGGTCATAGGCTGGAAATTGTGTGGCGCAAATGTTACTTGTCAGCCTAAGCCTGGAGATTGACCAGATCTTATTGCATTTGAAAATGGACTGCTTCAGTATCTGAGTAGTCGCAAATAGTGCGGAACATTGTTCAATCATCGGTGAACATCCTCACTTCTGAATTTATGATGGAGGGAAGGTCATTGATGAAGCAGCTGAAAATGGTTGGCCCTAGTTCTTCCTCTTTCCCTCACCCACTACCCTGAGAAACTCCCACAGCGATGTCCTGGAGCTGAGATGACTGATCTCCAACAACCAAGACCATCTTTGACAAAGGGTCAGTTAGACTCAAAAGGTCAGCTCTTTTCTCTCCTTACAGATGCTGCCAGAGCTGCTGAGATTTTCCAGCATTTAATCTTTTGGTTTCAGATTCTAGCATCTGCAGTAATTTGCTTTTATTTAATTTATTTTTACCAAGACCATCTTCCCCTGTGTTAGGTGTGACTCCAACCAACAGAGATTGTGCCCCCTAATTCCAGTTTTGCTAGGGCTCCTTGATGCCAAATTTATTCAAGTGCGGGCTTGATTAAAAGTGCAGTCACTCTCCCCTCACCTCTGAAATTCAGCTTTATTTGACCATGTTTGTAAAAAAGCTATAATGAGGTCAAGAGCAAAGTTGACCTGGCAGAACCCAAACTAGGTATCACTGAGCAGGTTATTGCTGAACTAGTGCTGCTTGATAGCACTGTTGATGACAATTTCCATCGTAGTGATGGCTTTGATTTATCCTGCTGTTTATGTACAGGACATACTTGGGTAATTTTCCATCTTGTTGGATAGATGTGAGTATTGTAACTGTACTGTAACAAGTTGGTTTGGGGAGCACAATTCTTCAGTACCATTGTTGTAATGTTATCAGGGCCTGTAGATTTTGCAGTATTCAGCATCTCCAACTATTTTGTGATATCACATGGTGTGAATTAAATTAGCTAAAGACAAGTATCTGTAATGCTAGAAACCACTGAAGGAGGCCAAGATGGATATCCACTCAGCACTTCTGGCTGAAGATTACTGCGAATGCTTATCTCTTGCACTGATGTGTTGGGCTTTTGCATCATTGAGGCTGGAAATATTTGTGGAGCCTTCTCCTCCAGTCAGCTGTTTAATTGTCCACTACTATTCATGACTGGATGTGGCAGGACTGAAGAACTTAGATCTGATCTGTTAGGTGTGGGATCACTTAGCTCTATCTATCATTTGCTGCTTATGTTGTTTGGCATGCAAGTAGTCACATTTAGTGACTTCACCAGATTGACATCTCTTCTTCAGGTGTGCCTGGTACTGTTCTACACTATCCATGGAACCAGGGTTGATCCCCTGGCTTGATGATAATAGTTGAATGAGAGATATGCCAGGCCTTGAGGTTCCAGATTGTACTGGAGTACAATTCTGCTGCTGTTGACAGCCTACATCATCTCACAGATGCCCAGTTTGAAGTTACTAGATCTGCTTGAAGCTTGCACCATTTAGCACAGTGACAGTGGCACACAGCCCAACGGACATTATTCTCAATGTGAGGGCAGGACTGTGTCTCCACAAGGTCGGTCTGGTGGTCGCACTTATCAATATTGTCATGAACAGATGCAACTAAGACAAATCTTACCAATTGGCTCGACGGTCCGCTTATAAAACGATAAGATATGGGAAAAGAAGTTGGCCATCCCTTTACATCTGCTTCACCATTGAATGAGATCATGGCTGACTGGATAATCCTTCATAATGGAACCACGTGGAGGACTTAAACAAGTCAGAAATATATCCCAAGCTGCTGAGGCAAGGGAGGAGATATCAGAAGCCCTGGCAGTAATTCTCAAATCATTTCTGGGCCCAAGTTGCCCTACTTTAAAAGGGGGACAAATGAATAGATCATGAATGACAGGTCAGCCACGCCACCCTCTGTTTTTTTTTGTGGGGGGGGGGGAAAAGGAGGAAGTTTTAGAAATGAAGCTGAGGTTAGAGAGTGTATTTGCACTTGGAGTGATGCAGATTAATCAGGAAGAATGAGCATAGATTTATGTTGTTACAGGTTGGGGTTAACAAATTTGACTTTTTTTTGAGGAAGTAACCAGAAGTGCAGATAATGGTAAAGCATTTGATGTGGACTACATGGACTTTAGCAAGGCTTTTGGTGAGGCTGCAGACTAGTCAAGACACTAAGAGCCCACGGATCAAACAAAGTGGCACATTGGATCCAAAATTGTCTGAGAGGCAGGGAGAGGAGGGTAAATGGTAGAGGGGTAATAATGTAACTGGAGGTCTGTTTCCAATGGCAATCTACAAGGATCGATGCTAAATGCATTGTGCGTAGTGTAAGATAATGATTTGAATTGAGATGTTAGGGTACAAGCAAGAGGTTTACAATGACATGAAACTTGGTGGAGTCAAAAACAGTAAAGATAATAGCCATAAACCGGAGGAGGATATGGACAGACTGTGACTGGAGAGAGAATGGCAAATGGAATTCAACCCAGAAGAGTGTAAGATATTACTCTTAGGGAGGGATAACAAGGCAAGGTATTACATAATGCATGGTAGGACCCTGAAATGTACTGAAGATCAAAGGGACCTTCGTGTATATTTGCATAGATATCCAAAGGTAGCAGGACAAGTCGATAAAGGTGATTAAAGTACATGTGATACTTGCCTACCTGACAAAGGAAGAGCACTCCAAAAGCTTGCATTTTCAAATAAACATGTTTGACTATAACCTGGTGTCATGTGATTTTCAGCTTTATTATCTGAGATAGAGAATACAAGAGGAGAAAGTGAGGACTGCAGATGCTGGAGATCAGAGCTGAAAATGTGTTGCTTGAAAAGCGCAGAGGTCAGGCAGCATCCAGGATGCTGCCTGACCTGCTGCACTTTTCCAGCAACACATTTTCAGCTCAGTAGAGAATACAAGAGCAGAGAGGCTATGTAGAAAATGTATGAAATGGTGGTTAAGCTGTGACTAGAGTATGGAGAAGTTCTGGTCACTATATTACAGGAAAGATGGTGATTACATTGGAGGGGTGAAGAGGAGATTTACCAGGAAGCTGCCTGGGCTGGAATGTCTGACCAATAGGAAAGAGGACCTCATCTGAAAAAGGCACATCACACTGAAATCTCGTGATTTCAAATAAGCCTGTTGGACTACAACCTGGTGTTGTCTGACTTCATGCTTTCCTCAGGATACTCAACATGGCTAGCATGGGAGAGATGGTTTAGAGATAATGTAGTATGGTCATTGAATCCAACTGACAGAAGAAAACAAACACGACGTACGGGAGAGCTGTGCATTGATGAGGCAAGCAATACAGGAGGCAAGCAAAGGTCACCAACTTGCTGCTCTCTCCGAAGACATGGAATGTTCTGAGTACTTGTTTGTTTTATTTCAGATTTCCATAATCCAAGGTATCTTGATGTTTTCATTTTTTTTTGCATAGTTTTCCAAGATTTTTATTGGTGGCACAGGTATAGAAATTCATGATTGTGTATGGATGTTTCTCCAAGATAGTACTCAATTTTATTCATATTGCTAATATCTGGTCAGAAACAAGCTACCAAGACAAGTTGAGATTTTTTTTTAGAAAACAGAGGATCCTTGGTTCTGTTAAGGGAGACCTAACATACAATAGCGAAGAAACTATCTAATCTAATCTAATCTAAAAACAAGACAATACTGATCAGATGAATCTGCTCTGGATGAATGTTTGCTCGCTCAGCTGGAAGGTTCATTTTCAGACATTTCATCACCATACTCGATGACACCTTCAGTGAGCCTCTGGACTAAGCACTGCTGATGATTCCTGCTTTCTATTTATCTGCTTGGGTTTCTTTGGATTGGTGATGTCATTTCCTATGATATAATTTCCTGTTTTTTTTCCAGCAGGTGGTAAATGGGGTCCAAGTCAGTGCATTTTTTGATATAACCTCAACTTGAGCTACAAATCTTCTCAAAAATCACTAACACCTATGGACAAAACTTACAGACAAACCAACAGAATACCCATGGGATCTCTGATATCAGGGTTCTTAGCAGAGATAGTAATGCAGAGACATGAACAAACAGCTCTGCCAACCATCCAACCCAAACTTTGGGTCCATTACGAGGATGACACCTTTGTCATCACTAAATGAAACAAAGTAGAAACATATTAGTAATACCCTTACTGGCATAAAATTCATAAAGGAGGAAAACAACAACAAACTGCCATTCCTAGATGTCACAGTCGAGCGAACAGCCAATGGGCAACTTCAAACCAGTGTCTACAGGAAACAACACATATGGACCAAATATTGAACTAGAGAAGCAATCATCCCAACATTCACAAACAAAGCTGCATCAGAATATTATTTCAACGAGACAACACTCTGCAGCATAGAGGAACTACACAGCAGAGGAAAATCACCTATACAGCATATTCAAAAAGAAAGAATGAGTATGCAATGAACACAGTCCACTGATTTCTCAGCAACAAACCCAAACAAGCAGACAAAACATGTCCAGAAACCCTAGCCAATCTCCCCTACATCAAAGACATCTCAGGAATGACTGCCAGACTACTCAGACTCCTTGGCAACATGGTAGCCCACAAAGCCACCAACACACTAAAATAGCAGCTAATGAACTTTAAAGACCCTGTACAGACAACAAGCAAAGCTAATGTCATTTACAAAATACTGTGCAAGAATTGTAACAAACACTAAATTGGACAAACAAGCAGAAAACTAGCCACCAGGATTACATGAAAATCAACTAGCTACAAAACAATATGACCCTCTCTCACTAGTATCCTTCCATACAGATAAGGACGGACACCACTCTGACTGGGACAACACATCCATCCTAGGACAAGCCAAACAGAGACACACACGAGAATTCCTAGAAACATGGCATTCCAACCAGAACTCTATCAACAAATACTGACTTGGACCCCATTTACAACCGTCTGAGAGAAAGAACAGGAAATGACATCACCACAGGAAATGACATCACCAACCCATATATATGAAGACGTTAGCTGAAAATGAACCTTCCAGTTCAGCGAGCAAACCTACATCCCAGAATCTCAACCTGAGCTACAAATCTTCACAAAACCCACGAAAATCAATCTGCTGTTTAGTTATGAGAGATAAATATCGATCAGGGCACCAAGGACAACTAAACTATTCTTCTTGGAAAAAGCACCATGTAATCTTTACTTCCATTTGAAGGGGCAGATGCAACATTGAATTTAAACCAAAGTTTGGGAGAAGATTTGTAGCTCAGGTGCTCGTTGTTATGGTTCTGTTTGCCAAGCTGGGAATTTGTGTTGCAGACGTTTCATCCCCTGTCTAGGTGACATCCTCAGTGCTTGGGAGCCTCCTGTGAAGTGCTTCTGTGTTGTTTCCTCCTGCATTTATAGTGGTTTGTCTCTGCCACTTCAGTTCCAGCAGTCTGCTGCAGTGGCTGGCATATTGGGTCCGGGTCGATGTGTTTGTTGATAGAATCTGTGGATGAGTGCCATGCCTCTAGGAATTCCCTGGCTGTTCTCTGTTTGGCTTGTCCTATAATAGTAGTGTTGTCCCAGTTGAACTCATGTTGCTTGTCATTTGTGTGTGGCTTCTAAGGATAGCTGGTCGTGTTGTTTCGTGGCTAGTTGGTGTTCACGGATACGGATTGTTAGCTGTCTCCCTATTTGTTCTACGAAGTGTTTTGTGCAGTCCTTGCATGGGATTCTGTACACTAGATTGGGTTTGCTCACAAACTGGCTAAAGAACTACAACAGAAACTGAAACACCTGATCAGCAGATCCAGACACTCTATACAGTCAACACAGGAAATCATGGAGATCATCAGAAATATAAAACGTAGACAAGGAAGAAACTATGGTCTCATTCATCCACTGTTCACCTCTATCGACAAAACCCTAGCCAGAGAAACAATAGCCAACCTGCTGGACATACAGAACAGACAACAAGACGGGGAACCTATCAACAATCACTGCATACTCGAACTACTGGACCTGTGCCTCACAACACAGTTCACATTCAACAACCAACTATATGAACAAATCAACAGCACACCCATGGGCTCACCCATTTCTGGACTCCCAGCAGAAGCTGTAATGCAAAGATTAGAACAAACAGTCTTACTGCAAATTCAACCCAAACTCTGGGTCAGATATGTGGATGACACCTTTGTAATCATTAAAAACACAAATAGAAAACACACACTGGATCATCAACGCCACACTCACAGGAATCAGATTCACTAGAGAGGAAGAAAGGGACAACCAACTCCCATTCTTAGATGTGATGGTACAGAGAACACCGAATGGAGAATTCACCACAAAGGTATACAGGAAAGCCACACAGAAACACACACACACAGACACGTCCTGAACTATGAAAGCAACCACCCCAACACACAAAAGAAGTTGCATCAAGACACTGTTCAAAAGGGCCACAACACACTGCAGCACAGCTGAACTGCAAAAAGAGGAAGAACACCACCTCTACAATGTATTCGCCAAAAGCGGATATCCCTGCAATTTCATCAACAGATGCCTCAGGGAAAGACCCTGCACAGAATGTCAGCTTTGATGTTTCTTTGCATGTTCTAGAACCCTGTGATAGAGAGACAAGAGAGCAACCAAGTGGGGGACAGTTGTCAACACATTGATACACGGTCCCTGAACATCATTCCCCAGCCACTCCTGACTTCCCAAGGTCCTTATCCAATCTGGATTTGGTCCAAATCTGGCCCTCATTTATGTCACTGGTGGCGGAGATGTTTCAAATATGGAATTAAGTTTAATTCTTAAAGTTCGATAATTAAATTTTAAAGGCACATCATAGTTTCTGAATCAGACATTCTAGATACTTTGTGCAACTTCTCATCAGGTGAGCAGTTACATGCAACTTTTGCCTCATTCAAAATCTAGATTTAGTTAACAGTGCAACGATCAAATAACCTACGCACATAGATTGCACTTGTAGATGATTTACTGAAATATTTTCCAGCAGCGCTTCTCAAACACCATAAAAGCTGCATATTACAGCTGAAAATTTACAGTAGCATATATTCCAAACACAAGATTAAATCACTTTGGACTTTAACAAATCAAAGTTCATAATGAAATCATGTAACAACGTTTGCAAGTAATTCTTAGTGCATTATCAATCTATTCTTGTTTACAAAACACTAATTTCAACAACTAGAAATGTTAAGCTGTTATGCCTCCCTGGAGACTTGCAAGCAAACATATGTCCAAGCAGTTTGTAAAATATTTGACTGTTGTAAATGCTGCAGCTTCAGTCCAAATAGCCAGCTCATTTTATACATCCGTGAATAAGTTTCCATTTGTTTCCAAGTTACGACCATTTGATTTTTATTTCACACGAGAGCTTCTCCATCAAGCAGCTACAACAATTACTTCATTTGCTTGCCGACCCTGTGGCTAAAATGAAATCAAAACCGAAAAGTTATATCAACAGCTTATGGGTAAAACTAGAATAAACTTTTCTTGTACTCATGGAACACATGTGGATAAACCTTCATGTGACTGAAGTGAAACAAAATTCAAGTGTCTAGTCAGTGTACCTTTACAAAAATGTGTGTGGGAAGAAATCTGCGCAATAGATCATTGGAGATAGCAGGAAACCGTGATAAGCTTATGCTAAGACCTGGTAGTCGCTGGTAACCAGCCATGAGTGGATAGAAGTTGTACAATAACTCTTGTTCAGTGTCAGGCAGAATTCGTAATCGAACCTTGGAAAGAATGCAAAAATAATTAAATTTTAACAATGCAACTTCCGGAGGGCTGAAACAAAAAACAATTACTTTTCTGGAACAACAAATACCTTTATTGTTGCTCAATTCTTCCACCCTTAGAAATCTTTAGACTTATCTACCCACTTAAAATATATTGACAGATTCAAAAAAAAAACAGTACCTGCTTAAGACCAGAAAACATAAATGCATCATTGGGCTCCACAAAAATCTCCACATCCTGCACTAATTTGGTTCTGTTTTGCAACCAATATTTGACTGGTAGTGATTCACGAACCCTACCAAACGATGGGAGCTCTTTCAAAGAAAGAAAAGCAAGCTAGTGATATAGTTGCAAATTTAGTTCAACTGCTGCATTACCTCCATTAAAGTAGAACAACTGCATATTTATATACACAAAATTTAATGCAGATAACTATAGACACATGCATATATTAATTGGATGAGATCTATGTAACAATCTTAATTAGTAACTGAACTGTCAAGTGACAGATTTATAAATATCCCCTCCCTGACCATTAGAGAATTTCTACACTTAAAATACTGTAATTGTTATGATCTTTGTCAAGCCAAGCATTTTGTTTGAATGAATTAAGAATCAGAATTACTCAATGGCTATGATTTAGGCACTGAGCAAGGATATATTTTAGATATAAATAATGCTTCCTTACTTTTTCCTTTAGATATTATACAAGACTTAAAAAGTATTGTTGATTAGGAACTCCCGCAGATTGTCATTGGTGTTGCATTCTACACAGTTCTCAAAATTTTTAAATGAGAGGTTTCGTGCATATAATGAGTAGTTGTATAAATTAGTTCACCTGCATGAACAAAGAGCGGAATTGTGTCCACAATCACATGGGGTAACGTTATCACTGTGTTGACAACAGGTATGCTTTTAGCAGCAGATGTCCTATCAACAGAACATATCATAAGTAAATGCTGAAAAACACGGGTTTTCTGTTTTCATTTGCAATGAGAACAAAAACAACTTAGAAAAAGGTTAGATTTCTGCTCCAAGACCATGCCTATCTAGAAGCTGAGTGGCATTTTAAATTTGCATCATCACCAAAGCAAAACAGTCTTCCGTTGATAGAGCCAAACTCTCCATTTTTATATGGCAAAAAAAAAAGATACTATGCCTTTTCCAGGAGATTATATAACGACCCGAGGCAACTCCACTGTGGTTTGTAGGTGCTGGTGGACACTGCAAGCAGAAGCACTCACTGGCACACTCTCCTGTCTGTAAAACCACTGAGAAGAAATAGATTTCAAAAGCTGAGCAATTACAGGAAGACAAATCACAATTGAATTAGTGGTACTTTACATATATCATTGATTGATATTGAAATATTGAGTATTAACTAATCATTTTGTAGCAAGCAAAAATAAAGCTTTAGCTTGAACACTTTTTTTAGGAAAAGCCTCATTTTCAGTGCGTCATCTCTTTTTCTCACTTTCCCCCAACCCTCACCTATCCCCATCTGTTTTTCTTCTGCAGGCATGCATGTAACATAACCTCCCTCAAGGGAGGTGATAGCCTAGTGGTATTATCGCTGCACTGTTCATCCAGAGACCCAGGTAATGTTCTGGGGACCTGGATTTGAATCCCGCCATGGCGGATGGTGGAATTTAAAAAATCTGGGATTAAAGGTCTATTGATGACAATGAAACTGTTGTCGATTGTCAGAAAAAACTATCTGGTTCACTAAAGTCCTTTAGGGAAGGATACTAGGAGAAAGCGAGGACTGCAGATGCTGGAGATCAGAGCTTAAAAATGTGTTGCTGGAAAAGCGCAGCAGCTCAGGCAGCAAAGGAGCAGGAGAATCGACGTTTCGGGCATAAGCCCTTCTTCAGGAATTCCACAGGGAAGGATACTGCCATTCTCATCTGGTCTGGCTACATGTGACTCCAGACCCACAGCAATGTGGTTGACTTAACTGCCCTCTGGGCAATAAGGAATGGGCAATAAATGATAGCTTAGCCAGTGATGCCCTCATCCCATGAACGAATTTAAAACAAAATCAACAATTCTTTGCTTTACAGAGAAAAATGTGACATAGTATGATCATAGTTGAATTGCTGCTGACCAGCTACACTTTAAATGTTGACATAGACCCTTGAGGCAACGAATAGACTTCTTAAAATGTTACTCCAAAGGACCTTCAATAAACAGGAGTGATGCCAAGCAGTGAATATCATCCATTTTGAATGACAAAGATTGCTCAAAGATTTTGTTGCAAGTGTTAGGAGATTTGCAAGCATGCATAGAAAATTATTCTCCCCATGTCTGCTTGGGTTTCCTCCAGTGCTCCGGTTTCCTCCCACAGTTCAAAAACGTGCAGGTTGGGTGAATTGGCCATGCTAAATTACCCATAGTGTTAGGTGAAGGGGTAAATGTAGGGGAATGGGTTTGGGTGGGTGGGTTGCGCTTCGGCACGTCAGTGTGGACTTGTCGGGCCGAAGGGCCTGTTTCCATACTAAGTAATTGCACATTAACCTATAGTGAATCAGCTAGCCATCTTTGCGGAACCCACAAGTGAAGCCTCAAGTGAACAATTACTCTTCGAAAACCACTCAACAGTGTTAGAGGACATCGTTGTCATGCTCAAACAAGGCATATAGCTGTGGTATACAGTGTTAAAATGAAGAATGCATTACATTCATAAATAAATAACATTAAACAAAGAAAACCTTTACCTATTAAGACAGTTATACCTTGAGCTAGCTGCGACTCCATCTGATCAACAGCAGTCATGGAAGGTGCAAGTTCCAGTTTGCTGGTTACTATGGTCAGTGACCATGGAGAAGCACTCAGGATGTCCATCATTAAAAGAAATGGAATATCCGCAAACACCCATTCCATGTGTTCAAACTGGAAAAACATATTTTATTTTAAAAAGTCAGCATATTGCCAGACAACAATATTAAAATGTATCAAGAAACTAATTGAAAACTCTTGTTGAATAACAATCATTCAAACATTCACAATTTTTTTAAAAATGCATAAAGCTTAAGATTGAAAAGATGGAATGGTCTTTTAACAAGCATAGAACAAATAATTTTGTTATTCTATTTAGAATTTGAATGATGATCTCTAGTCATACTTAATCTCTTGAACAATTTTTACAAAACCATTTTCGATAAAATTAAATATTTTGTATCCAGAAAGTTGTCAATGATATGTTTTCGAGGCCAAGATTGTGATATGGCACACTTCAATAACCTACATTAATCAGTGCTTACCAGTTACAGATTATTAATTTATGCACTTAATTCAATACTGATATGCAGGCTGAATTTCAAACTAACAATTAAACTGTGTGAGATGGAAATAGTCTAACCTAATATTTGTTGTGTTCAGATCCAATCCTAAGGGAAGATAAATGTGCAATAGAAAACTGCCATCAACTCTCAAAATGTTGTGAAGCAACTTTGAGCATTTATTCGATATAACCCAGCTCAAATTCAGAGCGAATAACTGTGGCAATGGGTCCAAAATTCAACCACTATGGTACATTATGAAAATAAATTACTGTAAATGCTGGAAATCTGAAACAAAATACTTGTGAAAAAGATAAACAGGTCAAAGAGCTGCGATAAAGAGAAAAAAAAGGGAGCTAAGATTTGAACTGATAACCAATCATTTCAGCTCCAGCTTGACCAGAAATGTTATTTAAGTTACTCTCTCAATAACTGCCGTCTGACCAACTGGTTTTCCAATTTTTTTCTAATTGCATGTTCAATTTATAAATTATAAAAAGACAAGGTAGGCCTGTAGAACAGTAACCAGGCACGATTTGTTCCATGTTTTTACAGCTACTAAAATGACCCAAAGCTTCTGCTCAGTCACCTGACCTGCTCTCTTAAAGGGGACAGCATGAGACACCAACTACATACATCACACTTTCCACCATGGTATTCAATTACATTGTGTGTACCTCAAACAATGTAACACTTGGATCCTGGAGGCAACAACAATTATTAATATTAAAAATCTTTTTTTGTTGATAAAGTGCCATTTGATGGAACTGATCCAAGGAATAATGGTCAACAAGCGAGGAAGATGACTCCACTAATGCTGTGAGATCTGAATTTCTCCAGCATTTTGTTTTTATTTCAGATTTCAACCATCTTTGCAGTACTTTGCTTTTAATTGGATGAAGATATCCCTCTTTTATCTGAAAGAGTTACTGATGCTGTTTGTGATAGTATCCTTAAAATATATGGGGTACCTCACCTAACAGGGCAAAAGTTAATAGTCCCAAGAAACTTTGATAAGTCAGTTGGTTTATCTTGTGAACAGCTGATTCACACAAAATCCAGATCCAAGACTGATCTACACTCTGTGCCAAGTTAGCTCATCCCGGCCTGAGTTTCAGCAATCCTGGGTTAGGGAGGGAATATTGGCAGAGCTCTCATTTCTGTTCATCTATAACGGCTACTAGAGATTTAACTATAGAAACCAAGCAGGAAGAGCATCAGTTGTGATGGACCCAGTTGTGAAGCTTATGGACACTTCCCAACATGATTCACAAAAATAGAACCAATTGGGTTTTGTACTGGATGAAGCCTAGAACGTGCAGAAAGAACAAATGCTTTGAAGGGTGGGTGAAAAAAGTCTCTATTCTCACACTGCTTTTCCCAGCATGGCTTATTTTTGTTTTGATAACTGGGAAAACTGGGGCCTCTAGCGCAGCCACTGAACACATGAGATCAGAATTGGTTCTAGATGCCAAAATGTGAAGCAGCTGGAAAATATATCACTATCTATTTTACAAAATGGTTTTCTTCAATGAAAACTAAGCAACCAGCAACAATAGAAAATGGCAACATAGATACCAGAGATATAAATAGAGTCATAGAGATGTACAGCATGGAAACAGACCCTTCGGTCCAACCCGTCCATGCCGATCAGATATCCCAACCCAACCTAGTCTCACTTGCCAACACACAGCCCATACCCTCCAAAACCCTTCCTATTCATACAGCCATCCAAATACCTCTTAAATGTTGCAATTGTACCAGTCTCCACCACTTCCTCAGCTCATTCCATACACGTACCACCCTCTATGCGAAAAAGTTGCCCCTTAGGTCTCTTTTATATCTTTCCCGTCTCACCCTAAACCTATGCCCTCTAGTTCTGGACTCCCCGACCCCAGGGAAAAGAGTTTGCCTATTTACCCTATCCATGCCACTCAATTTTGTAAACCTCTATAAGGTCACCCCACAGCCTCCGTCACTCCAGGAAAAACAGCCCTAGCCTAATCAACCTCTCCCTACAGCTCAAATCCTATAACCCTAGCCAAATCCTATAAATCTTTTCGAAATCCTTTCAAGTTTCACAACATCTTTCTGATAGGAAGGAGACCAGAAGTGCATGTAATATTCCAACAGTGGCCTAACCAATTACCTGTAAAACTGAAAAATGACCTCCCAACTCTTGTACTCAATACTCTGACCAATAAAAGAAAGCATACCAAACACCTTCTTCACTATCTTATCTACCTGCGACTCCACTTTCAAGGAGCTATGAACCTGAACTCCAAGGTCTCTGTTCAGCAACACCTTCTAGGACCTTATCCAGCTACTAATGTCCACCTAGTATAGTTTCAATAGAACTGCCTTTGGAAATCTTCAGATTAAAGTAAAACCATAGAAATCAAATAATAAAATTTGCTCTTGTACTTACCTTTGTGGAAACAAACTTCGCAGTAACATCAAATGGCACAACTGTTTCAATAGTGATGGTCTCATCCTAAAAGGCAAAGGAAACTTCAATAACTTTGCAGTACTGGAGCCAAACATTTACAAAGCAAATCTAGAATCTTTCAAGTTTAGAAGGAGGCTACATGGCCCATCAAACCTGCGCCAGCTTTTTGACTGGCACACCCAATTTTCCCCTACTATTCTCTTCAAGAACACATCAAATTGCGTCATTCCATGAAACAGAATTTTTGCAGTTGGACTAATTATGTAAACATATGAAATAATTCATCCACATTTTTGACATGGAACGTGTTATCATATGTTCATATTCTTTCCTTTGGTAGAGAATAGCCAGGAATATGGTGTTGAAGCCACAAACAGGTCATTCAGCTCAAAAGACTAAGTGGGGCTATTCCTGCTCAAATTTGTAATTTCTTATCTCTTTGGTTATTAGGTGTACTAAAATAAAAGTACCTTTTTCTTTAAAAATAAAAGAAAAATCTACTTTTAACAAAAAAAGTATATCTAAACAGTTGGTTGTGACTTACAGTGCTTATGAAATCCCCAGGCAGGCAACCTCAACAATTCTAATTATTGTAAGTAGTCAAGTATTTGTGCTCATTGATAAGGTTGCTTGATTTTTCAAAAGCTAAGTTTTAAATTGCAAACAACATTACAAGGGTATAAAGAAAGACAGTTTTGCATTTATAGAATCTTTTGCAACCTCCAGCATGCTAAAACATATGAAGCAAGCTTACTGCTGTCTTAGAAGAAATTGGGCAGCCAACATATACTCAAAGAGTTATTAAAAGCAATGAGGTAATGACCTAAATACTTTATTTTAGTGATGTTGGTTGGTGAATAAATATTGTATACAATACAGCAGAAAAGACTGATCTTTTTCAAAGTGGCATCATGGGATCTTCTGTGGCCACATTGCAATTTTTATTCAAGAATGAAGCTTGAACCATCAAAGCCAAACAATGCATACGTTAAAAATATATTTTATATTCTTCACCTTATCTTACACTAAGGATACTGGAAAAATAATATGGAGGAAACCATCACCAACCTTATGGCATTTGCAAACAATTTCTTTGCCCTCAACAACGGTAGTAACAACATAAGAAACGTGAACCAAAAATATTCTTGAACCAACTTGTCCACATCGGATGTGCAGTGCTTTTTCCACCTATAAAAAATATTAAATGTCAAAAAAAAATTATGTAGTAACCAATGTTATTTAAAAATGAACATCTGCATGCCACAATTTGTTAAAGGCTTTGAGAGCAGTTAATAAAATTTACTATGGCAGCTGTTCATCAACACAACCCCAACGTAAAACTGAGACCTGCGGATGCTGTAAATCAGAAACAAAATAGAAATCGCTGACAAACTCAGCATGTCAGACTGAAGTTCTGAGAACGGTTACTCGGCCAGAAACATTAACTGATTTCTCTCCACAGCTGCTGCCAGACCTGCAAACTTTTCCAGCAATATCTATTTTTGTTTCCAGTGTAAAGCTGCTATGCAGTGAAGAAAACAAAATCTGGTACTGTCACATACCTGACAATCTATACTTCTGGAAATTAGATTTCTTCCATTTTACTTAAAATAATCTGAAGCAGTAGTTAATTACCAAAATTCAATCACCAATAAGAATAAAAAAATGGATGTTGAAATAAGGTAAATGCAAGTCATATGTCAGGACAATAGCTTCCCTCATTTGTCACTTTTTATATCGCAAACTCATGAATGGACCTAATCTGGCCATTTTCAGCCCTGAACAAATGCAGAGTTTACCACAGATTACTTGGAAGGGCAAGATATCGCAAAACTTTGGACAACAGGTGAAGCTAACTACTATGCAGTAGCAACACGTGTGATGTTCAAACAGAAGCAATTAACCTAAAGAGATCTACCTATCAAACAAACGTGGACTATGAATCTCTTTGATTGAGACATACTTAGCATGGCACTAAGACTGGTGGATTATATCAAGCAGCAATTTCCTTTGGCTATTGACAACAGGAAAGGTGCTGTGTCCAACAAGCTTATGCTTGCAAAACTCAAAAGAATGTTCAACATTAGATGTAATTCCATAATTGGATAATAATTGTTACATAATCTTGTGTGCTATGAATTATACTGTCCAACCGACTAAAGATTGCCACTTGGACTGTCAGTTTGGTGAATATATGTAACTTTCAGGATGCACATATTAATAAGCAATATGCTGCTTTGTGCAAACAGGAAGAACACAAATATACACATTATGCCTCATTCTACTCAACAAAATAGACACCAACTATTTGCTGGCTCATTCCTTATAGAGCAATGCCTTAACTGGAGTTAATAGGCCTGGTTTAAATTTAAACAAAACATTCCAGTTATCCATCAATCAACCAGGGTCAATTTGATGACCAATCACCATGCACTATTCATTCAAAGTAAAAATGTTTATCTCTTGTATTCTCTTCCACACATCAAGCTTCAGCTAAATATGTCTTTCCTCAGCAAAACTCAAACTTACTACATGGCTAAAAAAATGCATTTTGCTCATGACACAGATTTGGGTGCTTTTTAACAATACCCAACTTTGAATGCAAGACAGTTCAATAAAATGTGTTCAAATATTTAGAAATGCATAAGCATAATCAGAAACACAAGTTTTCAGTGAACTTCCCAGAATCTCAGGTATATTAATTTCTACGAAAATGGTTACACTCAAATGGTTAATCTGAAAGCACTGCAAGAATTCTGACTAGTTAAAACAGCTGAACATACTAATTGCTCTTAGGTTATTGTGGGTGCATTAAAATGAGAAGGTTGAAGGAATAGCACAGAAATTAAAAACTAAACGATTTGCTGCACAACATTTGGAGATCAAGATTGACCATCTGAGAAAAATGCACCGAGTATCCCTGAAGACAATAAATCGGGTTGTATTACTCTGTAGATGCTGAGTGGGAGGAAATAAAAATGTCTCCAAAAGGTGCCAAGGTCAGATTGATGACATCATTGGAGAGAAAAGTCAAGATATTCATGCTCAATATAATTTACAAGTGGCAAGACAAGTTGCCTTCGTATACAAGATCAACCTTTTATCAATGCAAAACTAAGGTGGCAAAATAAGGTTTTTAACCAAATAAATTCAGCACATATTTTCATAATTCTAGAGAACACTAGTTTACATGCTTTGCTTGTGTGCTGAGTATTGCAAGAAACAAATCCTATATAAGTCCGTGAGGCTATTGCTTTTCAGAGCATTTGAAGGGAGCTGGAAAAAATTAGACAATAGTGAATGAGGAAAAAAAAAGGAGGAAAAGCAAGAAAAGGTAATGGCTCAGGAACACTGCTCCTTGCTGAAGATCTGCCAAGGAGCTAAATATCAAGGTGACGCCGAAGTTCTGGTAAGAAAAATTAATAACACAAACACTGATCACAAGGAGGAATAAAAGTTCATAATTTTCTTTTAAAAAAAAAATTTATTACTAAAGCCAGTAACAGCTGAGATTGAAAGGATCATTTTTGGAAAGCATGAACTGAGCTGGAAGCTTTACCTGTCACAGTACATACAAAGAAATGACAGCCGCAGTACCCACAATCACTAAAATAGTTGGAAGCAAAATTTCTCAAATACAGATACTTAATGGAAAGGGCTCTTCATCTGGAATACAGGTCCACCTTTTTCCAAGTGTGATCTAATCTTTTCATATAGGCCCATCAAAAGGGACTTTACCATTTCTCCTGGGTGCAAATCTCCAATGGGAATATCAGGAAGCAATGCAGGATGAGAATCATCGCACATCTCAGTACCATCAAGGGTGACGTGGGTTGTTTGAGTGAGGTTGGCATCTTGGCCTGGAAATGGTATAGAAACCAAATTTTCAATGTTTGTTCACATAAACCCATGTCCATTACAGCTCAACAAAAGTTTGTTACAGAAAGCAAATAACTTAGCACTTTTAGATACAGGACTAAAATTACAAGTTCTTTAAAAATTCATTCAAAGGGATTTGGACGTTGCTGGCTAAGCCAATTGCATATCCCCTATTGCCTAGAGGATACTAATGCTGGAGATCTCAAGTCATATGCAAAACAGACTATGTAAAGATGGCTGACTTCCCTTTAGATTTCCTGAAAGAACATTAGTGAATCAGACTGGTTTTTACAACAAGCAAAAGTGGTTACACAGCTGCAAATAAGCTAGCTCATTATTTCTCATTTCCGGTGAATTCAAATTACATCAGCTGCCAAGGTAGGATTGGAACATATGCCCCTTAAGCTGAACTCGACTGGCATTAGCACACCAATCTCAGCATTGACTTCTGGTTTCTGGAGGTCATTACCTCACTAGCCCCAAAGGCCCACACACTCAGTAACAAAATTAGAGGGAACGCTACTCAAGTTACCAGAACATTGACCTGGAGTTCTGGATTACTAGCCCAGTGACATTATCGCTATGCAACTGCTAGCTCAGCAAGTTCTAAGGCAGTTGAGGGCCATACATATTTATAGCTATTGAATATATATAGGTGCCTCTTAACACACAAAAGACAGCAGAAGACAAGAATAGGAGCAAGTGTTACATATATGTTGCTTTGATTCAGAAAAGGATTACAAATAAGGAACAAGAGTAGGTGTCTCAGTCTTTGAGGTCTGCTCTACCATTCAATAAAATCATGGGTGATATGATTTTGACCTCAACTCTACATATCCTCAATGATCTTTCAACCCCTTGATGATCAAGTATCTATTTAACTCTGCCTTGAAAATTTTTAAGGATTCTGCATCCACTGGCTTTTCAGGCAAGGTATTCCAAACACTCAACCCTCAAAAGAAAAAAATGTTTCCTCAGCTGTCTTAAATGGGTGTCCCTTATTTTTAAACTATGCCCCCCCAGTATAGATTTGCACACAAGAAGCATCCTTTCAACATCAGTGTCTTTTACATATTTCATTAAATCTCCTCTGAACCTTCTAAATCTCCACAAGATACTGGCCTAATTTGTCTAGCCTTTCTTCATTAAGCAATCCACGCATTCCAGGTATTAAACTCTCAGCACACTGAACTGCTTCCAACTCATTAAGATCTTTTCTTAAGTAGTGACCAATATTGTATACAGTACTCCCAATGCAGTCTCACCAAAGCCCTGTTTTTGGTGTTCTCAGGCAGGGGGTTGGGAACCAAAGCAGAAGGTATAAGTTAATAGGATATACAGGAAGGGCCAATCCAACAACCATGGTGAGGGAAGGAATCAAATGATCAAAATAGGAGTTGAAAGTTGGAGTAAATGATAGAAGTGAGGCTCAGTGCTATCTGGGATTAATAAATAAAAGATGGAGACCGTGGAAAGTACAGTGCACAAAAAAATTAGAAGAGAAAGATAAAACAGTAAAACTTATTTTAAAAACTTTATACCTAAATGCACGCAGTGTTCAGAATAAAGTTGATGAGCTGATGGCACAAAGAGACACAAATGGGTACAAACTGTGGGATTACTGAAAAGTGATTATAGGAAAATCAGGACTGGGAGTTAAATATCCAAGGGCATTCAATATTCCGAAAGGATAGACAAGAAGGAGCAGGATGTGCAGTACTTTATTGGTTAAGGATGATTTAAGGCTGTATTAAGAAATGATACTGGTATTAGGGGTCAAAAATGTTGAATCAGTCCAAATGAAAATAAAAAGCAAGGGTAGAAACCCCTTGGTAGGGTCATTTACAGGCTCCAAATGATATTTCCGAAGTAGGGCATATTATAAACCAAGAAATAATGAGGCTTTGTGAGAATAATTATGAGTGATTTGAACATGCATACTGATTGGATCAACCAGCTGGGCAAGGGTAACCTCGAAGAAAGTTTCATAGAGTGCATGAGGGACGTTTTCTTATAGCATGGAGCCATCCAGAGAACTAGTTGCTTTAGATTTAGTATTGAGGAAGAATAGATAAATTATCTTGCAGTTCAGGATCCTCTTGGAAGGAGTGACCACAAAATGTTAGAATTTCGATTTCACATTGAAAGAGTGAAGACAGAGTTGCATGCGAGTGTTATAGCATTCAACAAAGGTAATTAGACAGTCCTGAGCAAGGGGTTGGCCCAAGTTGACTGGGCAAATATATTAAAGGGCAAGACAGTTCAAGAACAGTGGTAAATGCTCAGGGAAATACTAAATAACTAATTAAAGTACACCCCTGAGGGAAAGAGGAATTGTAAAAAAGGTGAAAAAACATCCATTGCTTAACAAGGAAGTTAAAGATAAAAGCAAAAGCTACAGTTTATCATACTGCAAAAGTTAGTGGCAATCTGGAGGATGGGGAGAACTTTAAACGTCAGCAAAGGGTTACCAGAAACGAGATCACAAGAGCCAAGATGACCAATGAAAGGAAACGTGCAGAAATCACAAGCACGGATACCAAAAGCTTCTATAAGTTAAAAAACAGTCAAAGTAAATGTTGATCTTTAGAAGTAATGATGACAAACTTTGAAATTAGAGGCACTAAATCAATATTTCTTCTGTTTTCACAGTGAAAAACATTTTTTTTTCCCTAAAACTGCAGTAATACAAAGGAACTTAGTGAAATTACTTAATTATTTCTCCCTAGTTATAGTAAACTGATGGGATTAAAGGTAACTAAGTCCCCAGCGCCTGATGGCCTGCACCCAAGAGTATTAAAGGAGGTGGCAACAGAGACAATAGATGCAATAGTTATGATTTTCCAAAATTCCCTGGATTCTGGAAAGATACCAATGAATTGGAAACATGCTAAGATTAGATTAGATTCCCTACAGTGTGGGAATAGGCCCTTTGGCTCAACAAGTTCTCACCAACCCTCTGAAGATTAACCCACCTAGACCCATTTCCTGCTGACTCATGCACCTAGCATTATGGGCAATTTAGAATGGCCAATTCATCTGACATGCACACCTTTGGACTGTGGGAGGAAACCGGAGCACCCAAAGGAAACCCACGCAGACACGGGGAGAATGCGCAAACTCCACACAGAGTGGCCACAGGCCAGAATCAAATCTGGTTTCCTGATGCTGTGAAGCAGCAGTGCTAACCAATGAGACACCTTGCCGCCCCTTCGGCACCCTTATTCAAAAAAAGGAGATAGCAAAAAGTGGAAAACCTTCAACCAGTTCGCTTGACCTTAATATTTTTAAAAATTAATTCACAGGATGTGGACACAACTATCTAGGCAGCATTTATTGCTCATCCCTAATTGTCCAAAGGGCAGCTAAGAGTCGACAACATTGCTGTGGCTCTCGAGTCACACATAGGCCAGACCAGATAAACATGGAAGTTTCCTTCTCCAATGGAAGTTAGTGAACCAGATGGATTTTTCCAACAATGAACTTCTGTAGTGGGAAAGTTGCTGGAGTCAAAGGAGAGATAACTGAACAATTGGAATACCAAAGCTCAAATCACCAGTGTCAGCAGTTTCATGAAGGGCAAGTCATCCCTGACAAATTTGGAGTTCTTTGAGTATATAACTTTCAAAATGGATAATAGGAATCTGGTGGATGCGGAATATCTTGATTTCAAGAAAGCATTTGACAGGTGCTACTTCAAAGACTGATCCGGAAGGTTAGATCCCAGGAGGTTAATTGACTTGGATAGAGAATCGGTTGACTGATAGAAAGCAAGCAGTCAGGAAAATGGGTCTTTCTCCAGAAGGCGAACTCGAACTAGTGTGGTACCATAGGTTTCAGTTCACGGACCTCAACTATTTACAAACTATAAGAACGATCTGCAAGCAGAGACAGAGTGTAACATGACAAAGCTCATGGATGACACTAAAATAGGTGGGAAAGCTGGCAGTGAAGAGGAGGTTACAGATGGATATTGAGACGGTAGGAGAATGAACCAGAATCAGGCAAATGAAGTTTAATGTGATTAAGTGCGAGGGTGTCTATTTTGGCTCGTAAAATGAAAAGACTGATTATTGTTTAACTAGGAAACAGATTCAAAGTGTGTCAGCGCAGAGAGATCTAGACATTTTTGTGCATGAATCATAAAAAGTGGGTATGCAGGTGCAGCATTTAATAAAGTAAATAGAATTCTAGCCTTTATTGCAAAAGGACTGGATTATGAAAGTAATATTATTAATGTTATATAGGAGTTGATGAGACTATACCTGGGGTAGTGTGTCCAGATTTGGTCTCCTTACTTGGAGGATGTGGTGGCTCTGGAAACACTTCCACAATCACCAGTTGACTCCAGGAATGAAAGGGCTGTTGCACGAGAAGTGGTTGAATAGCTTAGATTTGTACTCGCTGGAGTTGAGAAGAAATGATAAGGTCTACTTTGAACATATCATCCAAGTGAGACACAGTCTCAAATAAGAGGTCATAGATATTGAAGAACAGGACATTCAAAATTGGAATGAGGAGGAACTACTACTTTCAGAAGCTGTGAATCTGTCAAACTCACTGCCCAGAGTGCAGTGGAGGTAGAATAAATCAACAGATTCAAGAGATAAAAAGAAATATTTCTGATGAAAAGCAGGATAAAAGGGTAATGGGGAGCTGGCAGGTAGGAAAGAGGAATTTAGACCAGCATAAGATCAGCCCTGATCATGTTAAATGGCAGAGCAGGCTTGAAGGATTGTATTGCCTACTCCTGCTCCTAATTCCCATGTCCCGGCATAACTAAAGCATAACCCCCTGACTTGTCTATTCAATTTTCCCTCACAATAAACCATAACATTCTATTATCATTCCGGATTATTTGCCATATCTGCATACAAACCTTCTGTGATTCATACACTAGGGCCCCCAGAGAGAATGCCAAAACAAACAATTTAACACGTTTACACATCATACTCTATTTGTCATATCTTTTCCACTCACTTAACCCATTTGTATCTCTTTGCAGGATCCTCTTCACAACTCACTTTCCAAACTGTATCATCACATTTAGCTACCATACCTTCGATCCCTTCATCCAGGTCACTTATTAGAAAAAATTGAAACACCAGACCAACCCCGATGGCACACCACTTAGCCGTTAAATGCTATACTTATTTCTAATCTTTGCTTCCAGTTTGCAAGTCAATCTTCTATCTGTGACAATATGATACCTCCTACAGCATGAGCTTCTATTTTCCATAATAATCTTTGATGTTGCACCTTATCAAATAAGTTCCGGAAATCTAAATACAATACATTCACTCATTTCCCCTTCATCTGCAGCACAAGTTACTTCAAAGAACACCAAGAAATTAGTTAAACATGACTTCCCGTTAATAAAAACATGTTGTTTCTACCTGATCACCTGGAACTTATCCAAGTGCGAGATTATAAAGGCTTTGTAATAGCTTCTAACATTTCCTTACACCAAATTTATTGAACCCAATCCAGTTGGGGAGAGTGAAACCAAGATACAATTATTTTCTCTGTGGAGACAGTGTATTGGGACACTGGGCGCCTCCTAGCAGAGCGCTTTAGGGAACATCTCCGGGACACCCGCACCAATCAACCACACCGCCCCGTGGCCCAACATTTCAACTCTCCCTCCCACTCTGCCGAGGACATGGAGGTCCTGGGCCTCCTTCACCGCCGCTCCCTCACCACCAGACGCCTGGAGGAAGAACACCTCATCTTCCGCCTTGGAACACTTCAACCTCAGGGCATCAATGTGGACTTCAACAGTTTCCTCATTTCCCCTTCCTCCACCTCACCCTAGTTCCAAACTTCCAGCTCAGCACTGTCCCCATGACTTGCCCGGACTTGCCCTACCTGTCTATCTCCTTTTCCACCTATTCACTCCACCCTCTCTTCCCTGATCTATCACCTTCATCTCCTTCCCCACTCGCCCATTGTACTCTATGCTATTTTCTCCCCACCCCCACCCTCCTCTAGCTGATCTCTCCATGCTTCAGGTTCAATGCCTTTATATTCCTGATGAAGGGCTTTTGCCTGAAACGTCGATCTTGCTGCTCCTTGGATGCTGCCTGAACTGCTGTGGTCTTCTATCACCACTAATCCAGAATCTGGTTTCCAGCATCTGCAGTCATTGTTTTTACCTTATTGATTTGTTCAGTCTGACCCCTCTCTCAGCATATTACTACTCCCTATTTACATAGATACCTCAAAATCAGCCTGGTTACATGTTATGACACAGATAAGAACTTGAACAGCAGTCTTCTAACAGAGGCAGGGACACTATCACTGAGCCACAAGAGCCCTCTTCCTATTTATGCACACTTGATTAATCTATTTACCTTAACCTTAAATAAAGGCATCAACAAAAATCATTCATGATATGTGATGAGATATTCAAGACATACGGTAAGTACCAGATATAGGTTTCTTTTACCTTTGATATGAATTAGCAGCCAGGTCAAATAGTCTACTATGTTTATAACTGCATTTCTTAGTGAAATCATATACAGAGGGTGTTGAATTTAAAAAGTCCTGCCATTGCTTTTCTCAAAATAAAAATGACTGTATTCCACACCTACTAAATTCTCACGTTTTCTTTATGGTCATGGATCAGCTTGAATGAGGTGCATTGATAATTTTCACCGTACTTCTTCCAGCGCATGATGGTTTACCTCTCTTTCTATGCAAATTGCTTCATATTTCCACAGCCCATTGCTTGAATACATACACAATACAGTAGCAAGTTTCAGACAAAATTGAAATAATCTTTCATTCATTCAGGGGATGAGTGCATCATTGGTGAACCAGTGTTTATTGCCCATTTCTAAATGCCCTTGAGAAGATGGTGAAGAGGAACCTTCTTCAGCTGCTGCAATCCACTTGCTGTAAGTGCTGGCAGGGAGAGTGTTCCATGATTTTGACCCAGTGACAGCAAAGGAGTATCAATATATTTTAAACTTAGGATGGTAAGTGGCTTGGGGGAAATAGCAGGGGGTGGCATTCTAACATGGAATTTAACTTTGCTTCAAATGTACACAGCCTCAAGACTGAAAGCTGTAAGAAACAACTCTATACAACTGAAAAGCTCATGGAACACTTCGCTGTCCAGGATGAGGAGTCAATTCCAGCTGTTACACTGGAGTTGCATGACACTGGCTAAATGTGCAACCACTTCTGATTCAATGTGTATATTGATACTCTGGATAATTTATCTCATTACAAACATAAATCCTACAAAAGAAATCCTGGTATATCAAATCTACATATTTGCATACCTGGTTTTAAACCTGCTGTGAGCTTGATGTCTCTTGCAGTGGTAGCTTCCTGTGACTGTACAGTGACTGCTAAGCAATACATTTCATTGGTCAAGGCAGGGGGCTCATGTTGCAGCTGAACTGATATTCTTGGAATTCGAGAAATCACCCTTCAATTGTGAAAAGAAAAATAATGAAAGCAGATCATTGCTGACAGGAGTAAGCATTTTCAGCTGAAATCACTTATCCCAAAGCAGTAGTGCCACACAGAACACAAATGATCAAATCAACTACAAAATGCACAAAAGGAAATGTCTGTAGATGCAGAATTAGAGAAACACAAAATGAGCTAAATGGTGAAAGCTCACCCCTACATTGTTGAACTGGAAACAAAATTATCTATGTCAAGCTTCAGAAACAGCTGGTCACCACACAAACTAAATTCACTTTGAAAACTGTTTTCTCTATGATCAGTGGAAAGTTAAACCAGGAAAACAAAGATTTCTAAAGCTCCACAGAATAACTTTACCTACATTCTAATAAACAAGCAAATTGCAGAAAAAAAATTGCCAACATGATAATGTTTTCCTGACTTAATTTTGTAGCATTTGATTCATTAACCTAGAGTTAAAGCTTAGGGTCTTTTTCCTTTCCCTCTTGTCCAGATTTTCACAGATGCGTATATGTGGAATCAACAATCCTGAGGGGACAATGACCAGGAAGTTGTTTGTTGTTAAATTTGCTCAAGACATGATATTTAAACTGGAAAAAAGCTGGACTGTTATTGTTAATTGATAACAGAAAACTTTGTTCAGTATGCATAATAACCTTGAAAGATTAATGTTTTTGTTCTGCTGCATGAGGTTTAAATGAGTTGCTCTACGGGATTACAAACTTGCACCAGATTATAAGGGGAATAAGGGGTCAGTATCACCTTAAATTTTAAAAATTTGCAAAGACTGAGACAAAAAGTCTACAACAATAAAAAAGCTGCCTCTAGTTTTGTGTTCAAGCATTAAATCAGGTCTGTAAAGTTCAGAGTCTTTGAACTGAAAAGGGGAGATAGATAGAGAGAAAGAAAAGCATTGCTTGAAAAGATCACTGACTTGACACAGGTCTCAGGTCTTCCCTATCTGGTTTATGAACTTTATTCAAAACTTTTAATCGGCTTTTTAATAAAGAGCTTGAAAATCATTTCAGTTCATCCACCATTTTGGGTACACTACAGTTCCTAGACAAAATTTTTGGGTAAGAACTCACGTGTGCTCGACAAGATGGAGAGGGGGATATACCAGATATTTCAGGGATGAAAAAGTTTGGTTACAAAGCTGGTGAAGCTGGAGCTGTTCTCTTTGGAACAAAGAAGAATGAGAGGAAGAATTAAAACAAGTCTAGAAGATTAGAATACATTGAGGTAAGCCAGTTATAGATGTCAGATTTTGAAAGAGAGATACAGGGCTGAGGTGGAAGAATGAACAAGAGATTTTTAAAGCAAGCAGTACTGACTGTGAACTTGTTGCCTACACAGGTGGTAGATGTGGAGATATTGAAAGGAAATGGAATTGACAACTGATTGAAATAAAATCGTGGGGCTATAAAAATAGAACAGGTGAGAGGGTTTGTCTCCGTTGCTCAGAGAGCCAGCATTGCTTCAATGATCCGAGTATCCTCCTTCTGTCACAAATTAAAGGTACATCACTAAATCATTCCAGCAACCTTTCTGCATTGATAATGCTAGATGATCAACTGCTCATTTCTCTGTTTTCTGCTAATAAAGAAACATTTGCTAAAATAAGATTCTTCTCCAGAAAGGAGATAGTGAGGACTCCAGAGGCTGGAGTAGTCAGTGTTAATAAAGTGTGGAGCTGGACAAAGCACAGCACTCAATTCCCTCCCTTTCAACTGCCTGACAAGAAAGCATGGTGGTAGTATGGCACACCAACCTCTACATCGCCATGGCCAGATGCCAACTCACTGACACCACCTGCCCCTTTACCATGACTTCACTTCTCATCACCAAACCGTCATCTCAAAAACCATCCACAATCTCCTCACCTCCGTGATCTCCCATCCCCGCACGCTCACCTAAAATCCACAAACTGACCAGCCCAGTCAACAGATTGTCTCTGCCTGCTCCTACCCTACTGAACTCATCACCACTGATCTCAAATCTGTCCTCAGTTTCTTCCTCTCCCACCAACCCACCCAGTCCCCCTCCACTGACACACATTCGATTGATGGAACTGGTCCTCACCCTAAACAATTTCTTTCAATCCTCCCACCTCCTACAAACCAGAAGGGCGGCTATAGGTAGCCATATGGGTCCCAGCAATGCCTGCCTTTTCATAGGATATGTGGAACAGTCCCTCTTCAACAGCTATAATTGCACCATTCCCCAGCCTTTTCCTCTGATACATCGATGACCGTACCCACGAGGAGGGTAAACAGCTCATCCACTTCAATACCTTCCACTCTGACCTCAAGTTCACCTGGACCATCTCAAACACCTCCCCCTCCCTTACCTGGGCCTTCCCATCTCCAATGACAGACTTAACCCTGACAAACTACTTCAAACCTACCGACTCCTATAGGACCTTGACTACACCTCCTCCCACTCCCCCTTTTGTAAAAACATGATCCCTTACTCCCAAGTCCTCTGCCTCTGCCATATCTGCTCCTATTTCCAGGACCACAATTTCCCCAGTCTATTATCAACAATGTCCTCAATTCCATCTTCTCCATTTCCTGCAGGTCTGCCCTTGAAACCCCACCACAACAAGGGTAGAATCCCCCTGGTCCTCACATTCCACCCCACTAATCTCCAAATCCAGTGCCTTATCCTCTGCCATTTTGCCACCTACAGTCAGACCCATCACCAAAAATAGATTTCCTTCCCCCCCCTCCCATTTGCATTTCGTTCATGAAGGGACCATATTAGGTCCACACTTCCCATCAACTCCCTCTCCACACCTGGCATCTTTCCTTGCCACCATAAGAGGTGCAAAAGCTATGCCCAAACCTCCCCTTCACCTCTGTCCCAGGTCGCAAAGGACCATTACAAATCTGGCAAAGATTTACTTGCATATCCTCAAACCTCAGTTACTCCATCTGTGTTCTCAATGTGGTCACTTCTACAACGCAGAGAAGCAGCACAAACTCGCAGAATAGTTCAGGGAACATCTCTTATCTGTATGCATCAACCAACCCCACCTTCCGATGACCAACCATTTCAACTTGCCCTCCCACCCCACCAATAACATGGCCATTCTGGGCCTCCTTCAAACAAGGCCACCTGCAAATTGGAGGAGGAACACCTCACACCCACTGCCTCCGGAGCCTACAACAACACTGTCAACACTGAAATCATCTGTTTCCAAATCTCCCCTCCACATCCCGTCCCAGAGCCAACCCACTAACTCAGCAGTGCCCTCTTGACCTGAACAAACCACCTGTCAATCTTCCTTCCCCCTATCTATCACCATTCCACCTACCTTTCCACTATCCGAACACCATTCCTCCAATTCATTTTTCAGACTCCTTCCAGTCCTGAAGGGTTATGCCTGAAACATTGACCGTCTTGCTCCTCAGATGCTGCCTGACCTGCTGTGCTTTCCCCAGTGCCACACTTCTTCTCCAGACATCGTACTACATTTTTGTGTAAGTCCAAAGATGTGCAGGCTAGGTGGATTGGCCATGCTAAGTTGCCCAGAGAGTCCAGCGACGTGTGGACTAGGTGAATGAGCAATGGGAAATAAGATTACAGGGATAGGTTTTTTTGGGGGTGGGGAGGTGGTGGTGGCGAGGAGTTGTGTCTGGGTGGAATGCTGTTCGGAGGTTCAGTCTGGACTCGATGGGCCGAATGGTTTGCTTCTACACCGTAGGGATTCTATGTCTATGTAAAACATGTAAAAACACCAATATAGTTCCATGAAGGAGGAAATAACTTTTAAACTACAGGATTGTACAAGCATGTATTCTACAATTTTTTCATTTTAAATCTATTTAGGGTAAGGACTGTGCGATCTCACTGATCTTGCAAAAGCAAAACTAAAAATAAATTGCATACACAGGCTAAGATTCTTTTCTGATTCTGTCATTAAACTTTGAACAACTTCTTAATGCCAAATCCGGCTACACAACTGCAGACAAACAGGACTGTTCTTTGCCTCAGCTACAGTATGGCAATTGTGAATGGTATGAAAGCTGAATAATAGATTTTCGTGAGTTATTGTATCAAACTAATCCTTTCTTATACTCACATGGTGCTTGCCTGTATTGTAACGCTGTCCCAACATACTTCATTGCCCGGCAACTTTGGTCTCCGTTTAAAGGATCGAGTGGCCTGCAGGGCCTCCTGACATGATGCCGCATCTCCTCCTCCACCTCTCCAGTTAAGTATCACACATCTGCCAGTATCACTGCCGAGAACCAGGTCTACAGAAGTAATCTGATATCATAGACAATAGAACTAGCATCTAATTTTAGGATCAGAATTTACTCAGCAAACATTGATGGAAAAAAACATAATATTTTCAGGAAAACAAAAAGGGACAAAACTAATGTTACCATGTCCAGGGATAAAACTGATACCAATTATCATTTAAGTACACATGGTTTATAGCCTAATGTGATTATACATGGGAAGTCATGTCTCATTAACTTAACTGAGTTTTTTGAAGTAACGAAGAGGACTGATGAGGGAAGAGCAATGGGCATGACCTATATGGACTTCAGTTAGGCATTCAACAAGGCTCCTCATGATAGATTTGTTAGCAAGGTTAGATCACATGGAATACAGGGACAACTAGCCATTTGGGCACAGAACTGGCTCAAAGATGGAAGACAGAGTGTGGTCGTAGAAGATCACTTTTCAGACTGGAGGCCTGTGACCAATGGAGTGCCACCAGGATCGGTGCTGGGGTCCACTGTTTTTTTGCCATTTATATAAGTGATTTGGATGTGAACATAGGAGATATAGTTAGTAAGTTTACAGATGACACCAAAATTGGAGGTGTAGTGGACAGCCAAGGTTACCTCAAAGTACAACGGGATCTTGATCAGATGGGCCAATGGGTCGAGGAGTGACAGATGGAGTTAATTTAGATAAATGTGAGGTACTACATTTTGGAAAGGCAAATCAGAAGAGGATGTATACACTTAATAAGGTCCTGTGGAGTGTTGCTGAACAAAGAGACCTTGGAGTGCAGGTTCATACTTTCTTGAAAGTGAACTCGCAGGTAGACAGGATATTGAAGGCGATATTTGGTATACTTTCCGTTATTGGTCAAAGCATCGAGTATAGGAGTTGGGAGGTTATGTTGCAGCCATACACAACATTGGTTAGGCAACTTGGAGAATATTGTTCTGGTCTCCTGCTGTAAGAAGGATGTTGTGAAACTTGAAAGGATTCAGAAAAAGACTTACAAGCATGTTGCCAGAGTTGGAAGATCAGAGGGTGGTGCATGTATCGAATGAGCTGCCAGAGGAAGTGATGGAGGCTAGTACAATTACAACATTTAAAAGGCATCTGAACGGGTGTATGAATAAATTTAGTAGGGTTTAGAAGGATATGAGTGCTGGCAAATGGAACTAGATTTATTTAGGAGATCTGGTTGGCATGATGAGTTGGACCGAAGGGTCTGTTTCCATGCTGTTCATTTCCACGATGCTTTGACTCTACATGCAAAGATGAAGTTTCAGTACAGATGTAGCAAAATTGATTACACTGTTATCCATGTACAATGTTTCTTACTCACATTATTTGCGTTCAAGAACAGAGATATTTCAAACCAACAAGCAAAAACTTACCTCCACTTTCTTTCCAACATCTTCAGTCCTAGCAACAAATTTGAACACATACTGCCTAGTTTTACCAGGGACTAAGCACATAGTTCCCGGAGATGAAGCTTCTAAGATGTCAGATGTTTGATAGGTGTCTTCTATTACACAGTGTTGGTTATACTCCTTAAGAAGAAAGACATTTGCATTAAAATATATTACATTTGCAACTGGGTCCACTCTGGAATCGGAGCACAACTGCTCAGGATCACTTTGGTTAGTGGTACAATACAGAAAATCAAATCAAAGTCTCCCTAACAGGAACACCAAGAAATATATGCCAGAGCACGATTAGAATATGAAGCTTGCTGCCCAAAGGAGTAATTGAGGTGAAGCATAGTGTGTTTAAGAGAAATCTAGGCAAATAAGAGAAATGCATAACATGACTATCTCTCCAAACCAAACCGTCCAAGAGTTCATGCAAGGGTATTTAGAAATTCAAAGTGAAACAACACATCTTATCAATGGAACACTCAGGTAGGACCATCCTACCCACCTATTTGGTGGCTTTAGCACCAAATGAGTGCAAATTGTATATTTTTATGTCATTACACATTTAACCACTGAATCATAGTACAAAGTGTGAACTTAATCTTCTGAAAAGGAAGCAAGAGCCCTACTACTGAGCCAAGCAAACAGATGGGTTAAAAACGTGCTGTTACAGACAACTAAGTCTAATCACAAAAAAAGGATCAAAATGTTATCTCACCTGGTTGTTAAAACAGACACAGAGCTTTGAAAATCTGAACGGATGAGGGCAATGAGCTCGAAGGTATACATGGATTTGCACAGGGTCATCAACATGGAAACTTGGAGCCAGGAAGCGAGCTTTACATTCAACTTCGAAGAAGAAAAAGCTCATATAAGAAAACAAGAATCAAACACTGACTGCTCAGTGAGAAACAATAAATTTAAAGAATGTTTCATGCTTGGCAATGAGATGGACATGTTAAATTATAACCAAAAACTGTACAATGAGAACTCTTCACTCCATCAAAAAGTTTAAAAAAAAAACTTAGATAATATAATCTTACTGCATTAAAATGGTTTTTGAATTAAGCACATCTTTCAGATGTGCAAAGACACACATCATTAATTTCAAGGAGTTCCTGCCACAAATCTGAAAATAGTTTGCTAAAGGAGGTAAGCACTTATGCAAAAACATCCAATTTCAATGAAAGTGGAAAGCTTCATGGCACCAGAATACCTCAGTCTCTCAGTCAATTCCCCTGCCCAACAAAAACTTATGTATTTTTGTCTTTAAAAAAATTCAATTACATTGTCTTCTCTGCAGTCTGAAGCAGAGTTGTACAAACCTCAGATTGAGAAAAACATTTGCATGTCTGTTCTAACAGGGTGACCCCTAAATCTTATACCACTTCAAACAAGTCATTCCTAACTCTCTAAACTTCATCTGAAATAATCCCAGTTTGTTGAATCCTATCCTCTAAGACAATCCATTCTGTCCAAGTATCAATGTAATAAATCTCTTTTGAAACACTGCCAATACATTTTGGTCCTTCCTTAACTACGGAGACCATAACTGCACATAGTATCGAAGATGTGGTATCAAAGCCCCATATAAAATGTAAGGCTGTTACACTTCAGTTGTGTTCAATTTTTTTAATTTAAAAAAAACAGTATCTGGATTATGTGCTTTGTCTGCTATGAATCTTTTGTGACTCATACTAGAACCCTTTGGATCTTGAACGTTTGCTCTCAGTCTCTGCTTCAGAAGTTCTCTACTTTTTAAAAAATTTTTCCTGCCAAAGTGAAGAATTTCACATTTTCCCACATTATATTTCATGTACTTATAGCTATATGCATTCCTGATGAAGGGCTTACACCCGAAATGTCGATTCTCCTGTTCCTTGGATGCTGCCTGACCTGCTGTGCTTTTCCAGCACTACACTCTGATACTGAAAATTTAAATAGAAAACTTCTACTGGGTCCCTTTATCCACAGCAAACGTTACTCTTCAAAAGAGATTTAATAAATTAATTAAACGTGACTTCCCCTTCACAAAACCATGCGGACCTTGAGCAATTACTTTGAACTTAGAAAAGTATGCAGCTATAGCTTCTAATTATCGACTTCAACATCTTCCCCACGACAGGCCTCAAGCTAAAAGGCCTACAGTTTTTGGATTCCTGCCTCCCTCAGGTTGTATACACTGCTTTCCATTCTGAGGGAATGTTTCTTGAAATTTTGAAGATTTAACATCAATATATCTATCACTTCATCAGGCACTAGGATGAAGTCCAGCTGGATCGAGAGTTCACAGCTCTTAATTCCCTTTGCTGAAATCTGTAATTTCACCAAGATCCTCCCCCTCTTCCATCTCCTAATTTATAGCAATTACTGGAACATGTTTTGGATCCACTAGAGGAAGACAGAAGCAATTTATTTGTTCACAACATCTCTTATTTCCCATTCCTGTGGCTTTAAAGTAAATGCATCATAAAAAGGGAGGTTTTTATGGACACCTTGTTATCTTTATTCCCTGCTTTAGAAGAGTGAGAAGAGCTACAGATATTAAAGTCAAGTTAACAGAAATAATGTCTAGTCTGGAGAAACAGCAGTAAAATACTGCAGACTGTATGAGCCTATTACAGAGGAAGTGATAGTAAGGGAGAGGGGCCAATGATGCAAACAACGGAAGTTCTGCAAAAGGACACTTCCATCTTCAAAAGGCAAATAACAAAAAAGTATGTATAGATGAACTATTTTATTAGAAAAATTAAACTTACCAAACGGCACATAATCTTGCATCTCAATTGTAAACACATTACTTCCAGCTAAAGAAATACGATCTGCCCACACCTTTTGAGCAGTTTTAATGGCCTTGGAGTCACAATCAGGTTCTGGAGCAGGGCTCTCATTCTATGTGTATAAAGAAAAAGGGCACTGTAATTTTTCTTTTTCCTTTTAAATATTTTAAAAACTGATACTACAAATACTGACCATCAATACTTTTATCAAGTTCTTTTCGATGCGAGATTTTTGTTCATCATTCAGTGTAGAAGCTGTCATTTCAGTCAAGGAACAATCTCAAAACAGTATTACCATTATCTAAAACTGACAATTATTGAAACAAGGAAAGAACAGTAATTCCAAGATATGGGTAAAAGAGCTGAAATTAGTTCGGGTAATATTTGAGGTGCCATCATTGACATCAAACACCGCTCTTGCATTCTGAATAAAATCAGGAAAAAAACAAGGTCAGAATTTATCAAACATCTGTTAGCATGTTTACAGGCTGGGGAGGCTCTAAAAGTCACTGTGGCTATTTAATGGCTACTCTAGGGGCTACTTCCATCCAACCTCACTTCCCAAACCTGCTGCAATATCCCAGAGTGTTCAACTGCATCCTTCCTCTGGAATTAACACATGGGTTTGCTTGTAGTGTCAGTAATGACTGCTGCTTCTGCAATCTGGTAGCCCTGAGGTGGGACTCACAAGCGAAGGTAAGAAGTTTCACCTCCAGGCAAATAAGTTAAACCTGTTTAATGGACAAGGGGAAGGCAGCCTCTATAGGCTTCTTTTCCATCTAGCTCTTCGTGGATAGTAGTGGTGGTGGTGATGATGGACACCCTTTCACCTGATCAATATTGCCCAAGACTGCATTTCCAGTTGCTATCTGGTGACCTCTGCTGGAATGTCTGCAAGTCTGCAAAAAGACTAAATTTTTAAAGATTCACATAGGATGATGGGTCACCGGCAAAGTCAATAGTTGTTGTCCAACACAAATTGCCCTTCAGATGATGGTGGGGCACCAACACCTTTAAAAAAATGGCAGCCCTGGACTTACTGAAGTTTAGAAGAATGAGAGGTAACCTTATATTTGTCAATAAGATTCTTAAGGGTCTTGACAGTCTAGGGACCAGATGGCATCATTTCAGAATAAAGTGTCACCCATTGATGACAGATTTGAGGAGGAATTTCTTTGGAGGGTACAGAATCTGTGGAATTCTTTTCCACATAAGTCTATTGAGGGCAAAGTCATTAAGTATATTGAGGCAGGCAGATTTTTAATCAGACAGGAATTAAGGGTTATGGGAAAAAGGCAGGAAAGAGGAGTTGAGGATTATCAGATCAACCACGGTTCACTAGTGGTGAAGACTTGGGCTGAATGGCCTAATTTTGCTCCTGAGTCTTATGGTGTAGTTACTCTCATTGTGTTAGTGGAATGATACATACATGTAGCTTGCTGGGGCCTTTCAAAGGGTAGTTAAGAGTCATCCTCAGTAGCAGTGGGATTTGTACAATGGTTTTAATAATAAAAAGCCTGCCTGGGTTCGCTCATGTTACATAACAAAGAGTACAGTACCTGTGGAACTGGATCCTTGCAAGAGTGAGCAATTCAGGGTCTACCTGGAAGTAGAGGGCAGAGTGTCAGGATAAAAAGTCTCAAGGTGGGCACAAAGAGGAATTCCTTCTCTCAGAGCAAGGACAGGATTTATTTACCCAACACAGCAGCATAGGTGAAGTTACTGAACATATTCAAGGGTGAATTAGACAAATTTCTCATCTACAAGGGAGTTAAGAACAAAGCTAATGATACAACAAGGAGAAGGTGAGGTAATTTTCAGATCAGCCATGATGGCAGAATGGGTTACAGTCATGCCTAATAGCCAAGATCAGCTCCTATTTATGTTCATGAGAGAACTGAACATTGTGAAGAAAGTGCAAAAAAAAAAGTATGAATACATGATATGATTACTTGAATAAATAGATGTTTAGCATTCAATTCAGCACATAAAGAAAACAAAGAACAGAAAACAAAGTGTTTAACATATACAGCCAGCAACAACATTCTTCCCATACTCTGTCTGGACACAGCAAGTCATTTCTGGTACAGATAACAAACAAAAGCTAGCCTCCAGAAAGAGTGAATTTGAACAATGTGAGTCAGGATTAGCATTAGAATGGAAAACTTTGCCAGTTGGGCGCTTCTGAACTACGCTTCAGAAATGCAGAAGGTTTGACATCAAAATTTGACACCATGTAATATATCATATTTCAATTAAACCCCACCAAAATAGGACTATCCAGACAATGAAGCAACAATAGTTTTAGGGGTGAAATGAATTCCTTTCCAAATAGCAAGGATACACCTCCCAAGTAGCTCCAGGGAGTAGGTGATATAATCTTTAATTTGACCCATCAGGTAAGCACACTTGAGTGCAGTGGTCAGAATAAAGGTAAGCAGCTTCCACCAGCGCTCACTGCGGTAATCACACATCACATAATCCAGTAACCTGCAGAGATGGGGGCGTGGAGAAAAAAAATATTCAATAATTAGTTGGCATAGAAATGGAAATTATGACCAGCAAAGAAAGGAGAGAATAGAATGGCAGTTAACAAAAGGGAAACCAAAAAAATTCTACACACAAATAGAAAAGGTTGTAAGAGATGGGACGTGTCCTATTAGGAACAAGAAAGCAACATACCCCTAGAAACAGAGAGCAAGACTAGGAAATTTATTGAATATTTTGTAAGGAACAGCATGCTAAACAAAAAATCAGGGTGTGAAATAGACAAGATTTGTAGAGATACTGGTTTTACTTTGAGAAGTTGAGTCATTAGGCCTGTAAGATTTGCATTCTAGGCTAAAAGGAGCTGGAACAAATATAACAAAAGGCATTGTGATAACCTTTCAATCCTCAAAAGATAGAGTGCACATGCCAAAGGACTGGAGTTTGGCAAATATTATTCAAGAGAAAAGGACATTCCTAGTAATCTCAATCCAGTCCAATCGGTTTAACATCTGTGGCAGGGAGGTTGTTAGGAACAAAATTGAGGGTGAGGTGGATGGAAGAAGTGAAAGATGCAGGGATGTGGAGGAGCCAGTGTTGGACTGGGGTGAACAAAATTAAAAATCACATATCATCAGGTTATAGTCCAATAGGTTTATTTGGAAGTACTAGCTTTTAGAGCGCTGCTTCTTTATCAGGTAGTTGTGAAGCGTAAGATCACAAGACACAGAATTTATAGCAAAAGATTACAGTGTTATGCAACTGAAATGATATATTCAATATAACCTGGATTGTTAAGTCTTTCATCTTTTACAATGGGTTGCAGTTTTCAGTTCATTAATACATAAATCCCAGAACTTCTTTTAAGTCACCGTCTTAAGATAACAAAAGGTGACATCTCAGCTCAGACAATGCATTAGAGTTGTGAGATAAGAGTCTGTCTGCATCCCAATCTTGAGTCAGACTAGCTCTATTTCCAAAGTAGAATTTACAAAACATGTATTGAATGTCTGCAGATTATGCATTTTTGAGGAAAATAGAATGTATCTGCAATTATAATTCTGCCAATACAAATTTACCCCATAAACCTGCGTGTGGGGCACACTGTTTCTCAGTGTGGCATGTCAGAACTGGCAATCATACCCTGTTCTAATGAGGTAAAAACAATGACTGCAGATGCTGGAAACCAGATTCTGGATTAGTGGTGCTGGAAGAGCACAGCAGTTCAGACAGCATCCAAGGAGGAGTGAAATCGACGTTTCGGGCAAAAGCCCTTCATCAGGAATAAAGGCAGAGAGCCTGATGCGTGGAGAGATAAGCTAGAGGAGGATGGGGGTGGGGAGAAAGTAGCATAGAGTACAATAGGTGCCTGTTCTAATGAGGGCATCACATTCCTCCCCATCTGAACAGATCCGGTGTACGCCGGGGGCTTGTCGGTAGGGGATGGCTGTGTTAATACGTTTAGGCTGGAAGCTGGAGAAGTGTAGCATCGTGAGGTTATCTGTGGGTTTGCGGTAGAGTGAAGTACTGATGTGCCCATCCTTGATGGAGATGCACGTGTCAAAGAATGAAACAGATACTAAAGAGTAGTCCATGGTAAATCTGATGGTGGGACGAAACTCATTGATGTCACTGTTTCAGCGTCTCCTCGTCATGGGTCCAGAGGAAGAAAAATGGCATCAATGTATCTGGTGTATAGTGCTGGTTGGAGGTCCTGTGCAGCAAAGAAGTTTTGTTCAAACTTGCGCACGGAAAGGATGGCATATTGGGAGGAAAAAAAAAGTGAAAAAGCACGAGAAGAGGTGAGTGTTAATTAATGAGAGCCAGCATGGATTCACAAAAGGCAAATCTGCCTGACTTCAGTGATTCTTTTTACGCAGTAATAAATAAGTTTGATGAAAGAAATGCAAAGGATGTTGTCAATTACCTTCTTAAAATCATGTGGACAAAATACCACGTAAAAGGCCGGAATAATAAAACTGCAGTACAGCCTTGCATATGAAAAATTGGCTCTAGGTTGTGATAAATAAAAATAAAATAATGTAGATGTTGGAAAGCTGAAAAAAGTCAGAAAATTATGAGGGTGGGGTGGAAATCAGCAGGTCTGGCAGCATCCGTGGAGAGAGACACTAACAGTTAACACTAAATCCAGTACAACTCTTGTTCGGAGATGTTGCCAAGTTGTGGTAAATGGTTCTTTACCAAAATAGAGGATGCTAGAAAATAGTGTCCCCATGAGTTGTGCTAGGACCACATCTTTTATTTGATACAAAAAAAATGACGTCTATCGGAAGAAAGTAAAGTTTCAAAACTGCCAATGATGATAATATAAACAGGGAGGTGTGACAAACAGTGAGTCTGATAGATAATTGAGAGATAAGTCGCAGGTGGAATTTGCAGAAGTTTGAAGTAATGCATTTTGGTAGAAGAATGTAGGAGGGGCAATATCAACAGAATTATGCAAATTTAAGTGTGTACAAGGACATAGTGACCTGGGAATCATGTTCAACCATACAAATTAGGAGAAGTAGGCCACTCAACTCCATTCCTGATGAAGGGCTTTTCCCTGAAACACCGATTTCCCTGCTCCTCGGATGCTGCCTGATCTGCTGTGCTTTTCCAGCACCACTCTAATCTAGACTCTGGTTTCCAGCATCTGCAGTCCTCACCTTTGCCCACTCAACTCCACAAGCCTGCTCTGCCATTCAATAACAGCAGATCTGACTGTAGCCTCAAATCTGCACTCTCACTTACCCCGATAAAAATGTTCAAGGGGATGAAATGTTAAGACAGTAGTACATAAATTCTTGTTACAAATCAAGGATTCAGCTTCCACTACCTTTTCAGGAAAAGAGTTCGAAAGACTCCCAAACCTCGAAAAGAAAGTCAACCAATTATAAAAGAGTTATTTTCAAGAATTAGTTGTATTAATTTTATCACAGAAGTGAGAATTACATTATATTTTGATGAGCATCGTTAGCTGTGAAAGCAGTTTCTGTAAGGTAAATGCCATTTGGTCCACATCAAATAGAAGGTTCAGGATTTTATTGCTCTATGGCTGAGGCTAATGCAAGTTAGGCTTTTGTAGTGAATGCACCTTATTTTGACACAGCTTAGAATTTTTGAAGTAGTTTATTCATAACAAAGTATTAATAGGCCTGGGTGTATGTATACTTAGAATTGTGATAGTGAGCTTTGTTTTTTGTGGGTTAACACTTGGGATAAATGTTAAATCACTGAAAGGTGACATTACATCAACTAAGCAGACACAAATTAGTGCTTTATCTTCCCAGAGTCTCTGGGGAATGGGTTAACGAACAGGAACATGCTGCTAATAAATGATTAATCACACAAGAATGATTTGAGGGAAGAGACAGTGGGAAATGGTATCATGAAGGTAGGTGAATTTTTTTAAACAATATTTAATACACAAAACTATAAAAACTATGTTACTTAAATTAATACTATTAGCTGGCAAAAATAAGTTGCATTTTGCAGAGGTTTTCTATATTATAACAAGTTTAACATAATGTGAATTTTTGTGGAGTCAATGTAACTCAAATCATTCATTTAGGATTACAAATATTTTAATGTACAAATGATTCCAACACTGAGAAATCTCTTAAATTTTTATTTCAGACCAAGAACTGTTAAAAGAAAAGGCATCCCCCAACAAAATGAACTTATGAACTCTAAGAATCTTTAAAGTTTTATATTTCAATCATAATCCAGAAAGGTGCTAGAAATAAACAAATCACATCCTATCCAAATAGTTTTCTGATACTGGGCTGATCAGAACTCGTTTGGACAATATTGAAAGGACAGAATTATCATAGCTTTTGCATCTGACCATGTTCTAATTATCTTAGCTGTGTATTAAAATATGTTTTGTACTACATCATTGTAAACACAAAGATGCATTTACATTTATAGTATTTCAACGATGCAACCACAGTTAAGGAATCTGACCTTATCTGTCTTTTTTTAGTTAATTTTACATAATAGATAACTGAAGATACTCACTTCAATGCTTTGCTGTAGTCCTTAGCATAATAATATTCCTCACCCATTTGAACCACTGTCAATATAAAAAAAAGTGTAACAAATGTTTTTCAGAAAGGGAAAAAAAATGAATTCAAAACAGTACACAGAAGCTGGTTATGGTTCCAAAATTATTTGGTATGCATTACTCACTCAAATGACTCTTCATTCGAGGACACTTGTATTTCTTGAACTGAGCCACCGCATTACTCAGGAGGGTAATTATTAGTTCCTAACAATTGATAACATTTTCAATCAGTTATAAATCCTACTCATCAAAATCAATTAAATTTTGTCTAAGTCCAAATGCATACAATGTTAGGTACATTAGTAGAAAACACACTTACAGAGTGGTCAACATCTCTTTCTTTGAGCTGAAGGGCGAGAATGCCAACCTTTTCTTTCTCAGCATCTGGTGGCTCAATACCTGAATAAGATAGTTTGTAATCCATTAAATATGAACAGTCAACAGCAATAGGAAAAAAAAGTGGAGAAATTAGTGTAGTCAGGCCTATCAGAATGGAATAAATTTCACCACAAGTAAAAGATGGGCATCAGTTACACTTAACCTATTCAAAATCAATGTCTACAGCTGTTGCCATGGGGATGGAATGATTTTTTTTAAAAAGCAATTCTGGCTAACTTCTCATTCCCATTGTTATAACTTCAAAAATTCTAAAGACAAAGTTAACCATCATTGTCATAGCATCGGAGTCATTCAGCACGGAAACAAATACTTTGATCCAACCAGTCCATACCTAACATAATCCCAAACTAAACTAGTCCCACCTTCCTGCTCTTGGCTCACATTCTTTTAAATCCTTCCTATTCATGTACTTATCCAAATGTCTTTTAAACTTTCTACTTAGGCCCAACATTTACCACTCTCTCAGGAAATGCATTCCACACGCAAACCACCCTCTGTGTAAAAAGTTTTATTTTCTTATTAATTTATGGGATGTGGGTGTTGCTGGCTGGCAAACATTTATTGCCCATTCCTAGTTGCCCTTGAGAAGGTGGTGGTGAGCTGCCTTCTTGAACCACTGCAGTCCATCAGCCCACAATGCCATTAGGGAGGGAATTTCAGGTGTTTGACCCAGCGACAGTGAACAAATGGTGATATAATTACAAGCCACTCCTGAGTGACTTGGAGGGGAACTTGAAGGTGATGGTGTTCCCATATACCTGCTGCCCTTGTCCTTCTCGCTGAAAGTGGTCGTGGGTTTGGAAGTTGCTGTCTGAGGATCTTGGTGAATTTCTGCAGTGTACCTTGTTGATAGTACACACTGCTGCTACTGAGCACCGCTAATGGAGGGAGTGGATGATTGTGCATATCGTGCCAATAAAGTGGGTGCTTTGTCCTGAATGGTGTTAGCTTTTTGAGTGTTAGACAGCAATTCTGATTAAGAATTCTAGCCTAGTGTGCCACTCTTAATATCACACCTCCAAAATTTAATTTTTTTTTACCTCATCTCTTTTCTCCTTTCCACAGTGGTACAAGTTGCCTAATCCGTGATTCTAGTCAATTTATTTCATGTTCTAATGCATAGATCAAGCTTCAGTGAAACCTCAAAAAAAAAGTCTCCCAAGTAAAAACTACAGGTTAATTGCATACCATTCAAACTGAACAAAAACAAATGCTGGAAATATAGACCCATCTATAGAATTACTCAATTCAAACTGAATGTTTTCCACAAAGCATCGCCTAAGTACAAATATCTCTGATAATAAGATCATTGCCTAATTACTTCTTTCATAATGCTCTCCTGAAGGTTGATGCCAAGTAAGGTTTTATGGCCAACTGTAACCATCAGCATCTTCTCCAAAAACCTTCAGACAAGCCCCTAATTAATAAGGTTTGACAGACCATTCAATCAAACGTACTAGATTCGCTGCACATGCTGTCAGACATTCACTCGACAACCGTACAAAATTCATTAAGAATTGATACCCAAGACTATGAAGAGAAAGCAAACTTTATACTCACTGTTGTGGGCAAGACTGGCTAACTGCAAAAAGCATGGAATTTTGTATCACTAGTTTCAGATTAGGCAATGCAGTCAATTAGAATAATTTTGTCCCATTATAAACATACAATTTGTTGCTCCAAATACACCTATTTTCCTACTGTTTGATACAGCTTGCCATACCTATCTAGCATTTTCATAATTTTCTGACTAGTAATCTGACTTCTTATGAATTCCACAACTCCTGAAAAAGGCCCACAGCACAACTTGGGCAAATTTTCTTTCCAGAATATATATAAAACATATGAATAGGCCTCATCCTGCAATTTTTCCTATTGTTTAAATAATTCCATAGAATCATTCCTGAATGCCACACACCACAGTCAACTAGCAATCCAAAACAAACTCAAAAACAAATCTCAAACAAGTGGCAAACATTCAATATGTGCAAAAAACGTAATTTACAGAATGTTACTGAAAAACTATTAAAGCATGGTTGAAGAAATGTTTCCGTAAATCATTCTTGTGTAAAACTTTAAGAATACAAAAGAAAAGAGGTTTATTTAACAGAACCTTGATCTACCATGTAAAATTCTGAAAAAATGGAAGAGTTATTTAAAAAATAACTTGCATTTCTTCCCTAACTTGAGCTACACCACATTCCTATGTTACAAGTGACTGTATTGCACAAGTTTTGAACTGGTTGCAGCGTATGTGGAGACATCCAATGTTAGAATTCAAGTGCTTTTTGGATGTGAAGGGGGTTTAGATTACATTTTATGTAAGTGAAGATTCCTTGAAAGAATAGGTTTCTTTCCTCAGATGTTTGGGCTACCAGTATATGATGTGCTAAGTTGCTTGGGAGATAAGCAACAGGATAAAAAGATTAAGGTGACAGTTGTGTCTCTCTCTCTCTCTCTCTCTCTGGGATGGGGGGGTTGCCTCAGTACTCAACACCAACAACTGCCAGTCTCTGAACACCGTCCTACCACTCATCTGCTTTATTCTCAATCACATCTTCACCTTTGACAATCAGTTCTTCATCCAGACACATGGAATAGCCATAGGGACCAAATTTGCACCCCAATATGCCAACATCTTCATGCACAGATTTGAACAAGACTTCTTCTCTATGCAGGACCTTCAACCAACACTATACACCACGTACATTGACAACATTTTCTTCCTCTGGACCCATGGCAACGAGTCACTGATAAAACTCCACGTTGATATCAACAAGTTTCATCCCACCAAACTCATCATGGACTATTCTCGACTATGTGTCTCATTCTTGGACACATGCATCTCCATCAAGGATGGACACCTCAGCACCACACTCTACTGCAAACCCACAGACAACCTCACAATGCTACGCTTCTCCAGCTTCCACCTAAAACATATTAAAACAGCCATCCTCTATGGACAAGCCGAACGCGTACACCGGATCTGTTCAGATGAGGAGGAACGTGACGGGAACCTTGAAGTACTCAGGGATGCCCTCATAAGAATGGGGTACGATGCTCAACTCATCGACCGCCAGTTCCAACGTGTCACAGCAAGGAACCATAATGAACTCCTCAGGGGGACAGAACATATGCAGCAACTGACAAGGTACCCTTCATGGTTCAGTATTTCTCAGGAGCTGAAAAACTAGGCCATGTTCTAGTGACCTGTAACACATTATCAATGAGGATGAGCACCTCGCCAAGACTTTCCCCTCATCTGTACTGCTCACCTTCAAAACAACCGTCAAACCTCAAACAGATCATTGTTCTTAGCTAAGTGCCCAGCTTTCAGGACAACTCCATATAACCCTGTCACGGTAGGTGCTGCAAGAAGTGTCAGTGTGGATATGGACACCACCATGCACGTGGCAGGTACTTAGACAACGTTGGCAGAGTTGGATATCTTATATGCTGCAGGCAAGGATGCCCTGAGGCATGGTACATTGGGGAAACTGAACAAAGGCTAGGGCAACGGATGAATGGGCACCACACAACAATCAACAGACAGATGTGTTCCCTCCAGTTGGAGAGCACTTCAGCGGTCCAGGACATTTGACCTTGGATCTTCGGGTGACCATCCTCCAAGGCGAACTTCGGGACAGGCAGCAGCAAAACGTGGCCAAGCAAAGGCTGATAGCTAAGCTTGGTACCCACAGGGAGGGCCTCAACTGGGACTTTGGGTTCATGTCACACTATAAGTGACCACCATTGCACTATATACACATACAGACACTCCTACCCACACACACTCACATGTACTCTCTCACAGACTTAGACCCATTTACACTCTCACATATAAACTCTCTCACAGGCACTAAACGCCCCACCCCAGACGCACATGCGCGCACACACACAAACGCACATGAACATATACATATGTGGGGTGAATTTATACTTGCAGAGTTACATTGTACATTGCTCAAAAACTACAAAATCATTTTTAAGCTTAGAATCAGTCTAACATTACGGCACGGACAACAGAACACAAGGGTTAAGACCTTCAATCCCTTATCTGGCCTGACACCAATTGTTACAGTTAACCTGAGAATGTAACTTTTTAAAAAAGTTTTGTGATTTACATATGAAAGAAGTGAAACTATCATGGTCATTCTAACAGATGAAAGACTCAACAAACAATGAAGGTATTTTTCAATGTATAATTTCAGTTCCATCATACTGCAAACTTTTTCTATAAATTCTGTGTCTTACAATTGTGTCCTCCACAACCGTCTGACGAAGCAGCAGCGTTCCGAAAGCTAGTGCTTCCAAATAAACCTGTTGGACTATAACCTGGTGTTGTGATTTTTAACTTTGTTCTGACCCCATGTTGCAAATGTATCAAATGAGTTTGCAACCATAGAATAGGTGGGAGGTGATGTGATACGACAACTGAAGGCCCAAGCAATCTCAACCCTTGTCCAAATGTTCAAAGCAGTACTCATGCCATGGAATCAACTTTGATTTTTAATAAAGATCAGACCTTGTCTCGAATGCACGCATGCATGTCTGGTACATGTGGGTGTGCGTGAGTGTGCACGTGTGGGAGGTTCTAATGGGCATACGAGACATGAATTAAGGATTTGGTTATTGTTCTTCAATGTTTGAGTAGTAAAATTATTTGAACTTAACAAAACAATGAAACATTCATGCTCTAAGTACCTGGGTCTTCAGATCCTAAAAACACAATACCTATCTCTACTGATAGCGTGACAGAGAAGCATTAATTAAATTAAAGCCTTGTACTTTGAGTTCCCATTTGGTGAAGAGATTTGATTTGGTAACAGAACACAATGTTGAAACCAGCTAACATTTAAGCAATGAGTGACAATAACACAGATCTTGGTCAGTGGTGGCACATAATCAAATACTACAACAAGTAACGGTGAGGTTAGCTTCAGCAAGTCAGGTCAGCCTCACAAGCCAACAATCACTTCACCTCTGACCAGTACGTACAGTTAAAATAAAGTAACTAAGGGCAATGAGAGGAAAAAGGCCTTTCTTAATTACTGCTTGAACACATCAAAACATTTAAATCAACTTTTCTAAAATGGTACTTCTTCCCTTACTTTGATGGTTTTGTCTCCAAGGTCTTTGCCCAAAAAAATCCAACACTCCAGCAGGAGTTTCCAAAGGGTCAGGGCTGGGATAGGCAGTAGAGGACTACAAAAATTAAACATAACAGAACAAAATAAATCCAACAATCATTTGCTCAAGCATCATTAAAGTGAAAGTGCCAAACAAATACATTTGATCACTCAACCTTAAATGCATTACTTTCTGTTCTGTAGCCAGCAGCCTACAAAATATCGCAGACTCTCAACGCAAAAATGCATCTCAAACATGGTGGGTTAAAACATTCCAATATGCTTGCCTTCATTGGACAGGATATTGAGTATAAGAGCTGGCAAGTCATGTTAAAATTGTACAAGACATTAGTTTGGCTGCATTTAGAATATTGTGTACAGTTCTGGTCGCCACATTACCAAAAGGATGTGGACACTTTGGAGAGGGTGCAGAGAAGGTTTACGAGGATGTTGCCTGGTATGGAAGATGCTAGCTACGAAAAGAGGTTGAATAGGTTAGGTTTATTTTCACTAGAAAAAAAGGAGATTGAGGGGGGACCAGATTGAGGTTTACAAAATTATGAAGGGTATAGACAGGGTGGATAGAGACAAGCTTTTTCCCAGGGTGAAGGATTCAATAACCAGAGGTCATGTTTTCAAGGTGAGAAGTGGAAAATTTAAGGGGGATACACGCAGCAAGTACTTCACACAGTGTGGTGGGCATCTGAAACACGTTGCCAGCAGAGGTGGTAGAGTCAGGCATGGTAGGTTCATTTAAGATGCTTCTGGACAGATGCACGATTAGGTGGGGAGCAGAGGGTTACAAATGCTTAGAAATTGACCGACAGATTAAGACAGTACATTTGGATCAGCTCAGGCTTGAAGGGCCGAAGGGCCTGCTCCTGGGCTGTAAATTTTCTTTGTTCTTTGTTGGTGTAAAGTTACTAATGTGTACTTAGTCTCACACACACACACAGAAATGCGACCTTGCTAAGGAGTTGAGGTTTGCTTTACCGAAGTCAAGAAACAAAACAAAAAAGATGCAACCACGTGCATTTATACTGGGCCAGAATTATTCATCAAGAGGAAGGTTGCTAGAGGATAAGTGAATTGTTGAGAAATACAAATATCTGGATATTCTCTCAATTAACCTTTCTAATTAGCAAACCCTTTGGCAGCCCTGCCCTTCCCAGTGAGATTAGTTAATACTAGAACCGGTGAATTAACTATTAATCTTCCAGGTCCAAGCTCTTGAAACCCAGTGGGACAAAAAGGTTCCTTTAACTACCAACCATACTTTTCCTTACTTAACCCAATGATACGTCAGACACCCTCAACAGTACTCTCAGTGGAACTAATTTTAAATTAAGTAGATAATATTCATGCTAACAAAGCAAGTGGAATAAGTTGAGTCTAAGTGTATTTTGCATGTACGTATGTTCATTTAAGTGGGGGCCACATCACTAGCTCTTTCACATCAGCACTTTGGAAGCTTTAAAAGTAGACTGAAGGTGAGTGCATGGTTCCCTTACTAGTCAGGAGTGTAGGATGGTGGGGAGGGTCACAGTTTGCATTATGGTATTTTTTTTTGGTCACCTCTTATGACTGTGGTCAATCTGACTGATTGTATCAGTGCCCTCTGATCTGGTTAGCAAGAGCCAAGATAAAGCAAAATTCGAAAATAATATTCTCACTCACATTGGTCCATGATTATCTGCAATTTTGTGGGATAATCAAAAAAAATTTACAGGAGCACAGATAATTAATGTGATATCATACAGCGATAGAAAATTAAAAGTTACTTAGGACACAAACAAAATGTACATTAAGTATTAAGTAATTGACAAGCATTAGAACACTATTCTGAAGGGGATCACAGTACTTATAAAATCATAAATGTGTCCAATTTTAAAAAAAAACAATTTTTGCCTCCAGCATGCAATGTTTCTAAACAGAATTTGCTTGGAGAAAAAAAATGAAATCCTTAGAAACCTTTAATTGAAGCCACTAATATATTTTATTGAATTTAATTACTTTTCTTCCTTCACACATAATATATACTTTGTGCAAAAGAGGTTGTTAATAAAAACTAAGATAATAAAATTTCTCAAATTTGTTTTCCAACCCACCATGAATTTTAAGTCAAATGACTCACAATGTGTCAAATTACACTCTTAGCATTATGCCATATTTCTTGAAAACTTTACATACATCATGATTGCAGAGTTGATTTGCCAGCTGTTTACGTTCTTGTGCATAGTATGCTGCCTGTTGGTAATAGAAGCCAGGGTTCTGGGTCTGAATTGCTGTGAGGCCAAGCTTAATGGCTTCGTCAAACAAATCCCCAAATGCTTGAAATCTCACAAAGGGGGGAAAAAAAAGCAAACATTACAAAGATATTCATAGGAGACATTCAGTAGCATAGCTTAACAAATAAGAAAAATAAAGAGTGATAAGTGAGGAACCCTCAGTAAAAGAAATAGATTGTGATGACAGGGGCACAATGTTATGAATTTAACATGCATGCAGGCAAGGGAGCAATTACAAGTTTAAGTAATTGATAAGATCATACTGTTTAGACATCCAGGCTGCATGTTCAAATGCCAGTTCTGCACTTCCTATCTTCTTTTTGCATAAATCCACATGTTTACGGAACTGCGCAATGGCATCTAATGGAGCATTATGTTGGAAACATAAGCGACAAATCTGAAGGTACAGAAATAAACAGCAAAATGGAAATTTCTTGTCCTTATCAATTATATCCCGAAGTATTTGCACCCACAGCAAATGTCTGTGATCCTAATCTTTATTTTTGGTCCGGTACTGTTAAAGAAGATTATTAATACATCAATTCTCACTCACGCTGTGAAAACGCGCACTAGTGTTCCCTTTTGGCTTTTTAAGAAAAGCTTGCAAACCCCCATGTATGGCCAAAAGTGCACTGTTTTTTGTTGACCTTACAGTAGGAACATATTTATCAACTGGATTTATTTTTAGAAGTATTTTGAGTGTATTTGAAAAACGACTGTTCCCAACTTTACCTCTATGCAACTATAATCTGAACGCTTCATTATTCATTTTGGGATTCAATTAAACCAATTAGTCACAATCACCATTTCCAATGGAATACATTCTTAAAGAGTGTAGAGTTCATGATAGAATATGTATTTAAACACATTACAGAATTTGTAACTGCTCCATGGAAGATAAAATACCAAAAATAAACCAGCAAACAATGGAAATTATCTCACTGATTTCCATTATCAAAACAAATTGCTCAAAGCTTAAAAGAACTACAAGATCAGATTGCAGTTAATCCAAACAGTAAAAATGTGTTTTTCTTGCTTTTTAATGCTCTCAACATGTCTGCTTTTCAAAAGAAAAAACTGCAACCATCAGGGTTTTAAAATTACTGTAATATAAATGATGCTATTACATTTAACTATGGTAATATGGTTAACTCCATAATCAACTGGCAAAATAATACACCTCACAAGTTGTGTAATTACCTTATAGTTGGTGAATCCAGCCATTGTTTTGATTTCAAGCATGTTAGTTTCATGGGCTCTCAGTTCATGTACAAGGTTATAAGCTGTTCTATAGTTTCTGAAAATAAAAATACCTTCAAATAAACTGGTCTCTAACAAAGTGTGGATGCGGTGAAACACTCAAAATGTATTAAGAAAGCAGAGATAAGAATTGCTGAGTTTTTACATTGAAGCAATGTTGATACAATCCATAAACTAACATTCAATCACATGAATTTTTTTTCATTGTCTAGAAAGAGTGGAGAGAAGATGCAAATTGGCAATAGACAAGATGAATGTTATTTCTATTTCAAACTCTGATGAATGAAGACATGTACTTTTATTCTTATTTATTCAGTAAGTGGAGGTATGGGTTTAGAGGATGGCCCAATTTCTTTCTTTCCAGCATTTGCCCACCTATTCCAAGACACATAAATGTTTCAGCTCACGAAGAGGAAGACTTAAAGATAATTTAAATCAAAATCTTTCTAAATTTAGGAAGAAACTAAATGCACTAAATGCCATAGCAAGGAGCTGTATCATACCAAAAGGTCCTAAGTTTAATTGCCAGTTTGCAATGACTTCAAGAAGAGATATTGCAGCAATGAAGGGTATCATCCCTTGGACCGAATACCAGATGAGGATCAAACTATATATGGTTGTGACATAGACACTGTCACCCCATAAAAACTGGTAACAATTACTGGCTTACACATGGTCATGATTAAACTATTTGAGGTCTTCACGCACCCACTCACTCTGCTTTTAAAATTGGAGAAAGCAATGCTAGAAATCATGAAAAATGTTTTTCTTCCGGTCAACTGGAGTCCAGACAATAACAAACTAAATGAAGATTATGAATATTACTTACTTTAATGCATTTTGTGTATCCTGTTTCAATTCACTGAAGAAAGCTGTTTTGAACTGATGTCTCACAAATAATAGCTGCCAAAATAAAAACATATGTTTAAACTACAAAGACAGAAATTGTCATTCTTTAAAAAGTGCAAAAAGTCTGAGATAGATTGTGCAATACAATGACTGCTTACTGAACTGTTGACTGTGAACAGATTTGATAAGAGAACTCTTCATTTCGAAATGTATTCAATATTAATTGTTTTCAAGGAGTTTTGACTGGAATTATTACTCTTCTACAACCACAATTACTTTAAGCAGTTTGCAAATAAATAGGTGTTATGAGAGTACAAGCAACATTTAGCAATAAACCTACGATCATTTATTCATTTCGCACCCTTCATTTTGTTTGAGATGTAAAATAACAATATTTTACAAATAAAGCCATTGAACCTGAATCCATAGTTTACTTGACTCTAAATTACTTCAGTTATAATGCTTGAATTCAAGCAATAAATGCTCCAGCACTGCCCTCAAAGAAATCTAGGCCTCAAAATATGTTATAGGCCATAGGACACCAGCACAGACATGGGAGATCTCCTAATTAGTGAGTGAATTCATAAAATAATGAATGATGGAATATTTTGAATAACTCAATTTATGTAATATGATAAAAATAAAAAAGCAAACTTTTGACTACGCAGTGCCAAATGGACAACATCGTGAATAAGAGGGGCATCAAGAGGCAAGGACAAGTGAAACCAAGCGACTTTAGTGCTAGTAAACAGTGAAAGATTGTAACCAGGGCTTGCAAAATACTCTCTACCATCTATATCTCACTTTGTTAACGAAAGATAACTTAAATAGAAAGGAAGTCAAAGTGATTCGAAAGCTGATCGTGGGCAGATGTTTGCAGGTAAAAGGACGGCTGGAAAATGGGAAGCCTTCAGAAATGAGATAACGAGAATCCAGAGAAAGTATATTCCTGTCAGGGTGAAAGGAATGGCAGGTAGGTATAGGGAATGCTGGATGACTAACGAAATTGAGGGTTTGGTTAAGAAAAAGAAGGAAGCATATGCAAGGTATAGACAGGATAGATCGAGTGAATCCTTAGAAGAGTATAAAGGCAGTAGAAGTATACTTAAGAGGGAAAGCAGGAGGGCAAAAAGGGGACATGAGATAGCTTTGGCAAATAGAATTAAGGCAAATCCAAAGGGTTTTTACAAATACATTAAGGACAAAAGGGTAACTAGGGAGTGAATAGGGTCCCTCAAAGATCAGCAAGGCTGCCTTTGTGTGGAGCCACAGAAAATGGGGGAGGTACTAAATGAGTATTCTTCATCAGTATTTACTGTGGAAAAGGATATGAAGACACCGTCAGGAAATAGATGTGTTGCAGGTCAGGCAGCATCAAAGGAGGAGAATCGACGTTTCGGGCATAAGACCTTCTTCAGGAATAAGGAGGGTGTGCCAAGCAGGCTAAGATAAAAGATAGGGAGGAGGGGCTTGGGGGAGGGGTGTTGGGAATGCGATAGATGGAAGTAAGTTAAGGTGAGGGTGATAGGCCGGAGAGTGGGTGGGCGCGGAGAGGTCGGGAAGAAGATTGCAGGTCAAGAAGGTGGTGCTAAGTCTGAGGGTTGGGACTGAGAAAAGGTTGGGGAGGGGAAATGAGGAAGCTGGAGAAATCTGCATTCATCCCTTGTGTTTGGAAGGTTCCTAGGCGGAAGATGAGTCGCTCTTCCTCCAGGCGTCGTGTTGCCCATGGTGGTGGCCAAGGACCTGCATGTCCTTGGCAGAGTGGGAGGGGGAATTAAAGTGTTCAGCCACGGGGTGGTTGGGTTGGTTGATGCAGGTGCCCCAGAGGTGTTCTCTGAAATGTTCCACAAGTAGGCGGCCTGTCTCCCCAATGTATAGGAGACCACATCAGATGCAGTAAATGATGTGTGTCGAGGTGCAGGTGAATTTTTGATGGATGTTGAAGGATCCCTTGGGGCCTTGGAGGGAAGTGAGGGGGGAGGTGTGGGTGCAAGTTTTGCATTTTTTGCAGTTGCAGGGGAAGGTGCTGGGAGTGGAGGTTGGGTTGGTGGGAGGTGTGGATCTGACAAGGGAGTCGCGGAGGGAGTGGTCTTTCCGGAATGCTGATAGGGAAATATATCCTTGTGGCGGGGTCCGTTTGGAGGTGGCGGAAATGAAGAAGGATGATCCGATGTATCTGGAGGTTGGTGGGGCGATAGGTGAGGACTAGTGGGATTCTGTCCTTGTGGCGATTGGAGGAGCAGAGTTCAAGGGCGGAGGAGCAGGGAAGTGGAGGAGATGTGGTGGAGAGCATTGTCTGAGGGGAAATTGCGGTCTTTGAAGAAGGAGGCCATCTGGGTTGTTCGGTATTGGAATTGGTCCTCCTGGGAGCAGAAGCGGCAAAGGCGAAGGAATCGGGAATATGGGATGGTGTTTTTACAGGGGGCAGGGTGGGAAGAGGTGTAATCTAGGTAGCTGTGGGAGTCAGTCGGTTTATAATATACATCCACATTGAGTCAGTTGTCCGAGATAGAGATGGAGAGGTCTAGGAAGGGGAGGAGGAGTCTGAGACGGTCCAATTAAATTTGAGGTTGGGGTGGAAGGTGTTGGTAAAGTGGATGAACTGTTCAACCTCCTCGTGGGAGCACGAGGTAGCGCCGATACAGTCATCAATGTAGCGGAGGAAAAGGTGGGTGGTGGTGCCAGTGTAGCTGAAGATGGACTGTTCCATATATCCAACAAAGAGGCAGGCACAGCTAGGGTCCCATGTGGGTGCCCATGGCTACTCCTTTGGTTTGGAGGAAGTGGGAGGATTGGAAGGAGAAGTTGTTAAGAGGGAGGACCAGTTCAGTCAGTCGAAGGAGAGTGTCAGTGGAAGGGTACTGGTTGGGTCAGCGGGAAAGGAAGCAGCGGAGGGCTTGGAGGCCTTCGTGATGGGGGATGGAGGTGTACAGGGACTGGATGTCCATGGTGAAGCTAAGGTGTTGGGGGCCCGGGAAGCAAAAATCATGGAGGAGGTGAAGGGCGTGGGTGGTGTCCTGAACGTAGGTGGGGAGTTCTTGGACTAAGGGGGACAGGACCGTGTCGAGGTATGCGGAGATGAGTTCAGTGGGGTAGGAGCAGGCTGAGACAATGGGTCGGCCGGGGCAGTTAGGTTTGTGGATTTTGGCAGGAGGTAGAAACGGGTGGTGCTGGGTTGTGGGACTATGAGGTTGGAAGTGGTGGATGGAAGATCCCCTGAGGTGATGAGGTTATGGATGGTCTGGGAGATGATGTTTTGGTGGTGGGAGGTGGGGTCATGGTCAAGGGGGCAGTAGGAGGAGGTGTCCGCGAGCTGGTGTTTAGCCTCAGCAATATAAAGATCGGTGTGCCAAACTACCACCACGCCTCCCTTGCCTGCCGGTTTGATGGCGAGATTGGGGTTGGAGCGGAGAGAGTGGAGGGCTGCACGTTCCGAGGGTGAGAGGGGTGGAGAGGTTGAGACGGTCAATGTTGGCTATGAAGTTAGGGCAGGTAAGAGGCTAGCACAGGGTGTCCAAGTGGATGAGATGTGTTGGAGGCAGAAGAAGGGGTTGTCAGAGAGTGGGTGGGAGTCCTGGTTGGAGAAGTAGGCGCGGAGGCGACGGCAGCAGAAGAATTGTTCGACGTCTCGCCGTGTGTTGAATTTGTTAATCCGGGAGGATAGGGGGATGAAGGTGAGGCCTCTGCGGAGGACAGATCTTTCATCCTCAGAGAGAGGGAGGCCTGGAGGGATGGTGAAAATACGGCAGGGCCGGAGCTGGGGGCGGGGGCACGGGCCGGAGCCGGTGGTGGGCAAGTTGTTGGAGGAAACCCTGAGGGACAGGATGTAGATGTATTTTGAAAGGCAAGGACTGATTCGGGATAGTCAACATGGCTTTGTGCATGGGAAATCATGTCTCAAACTTGATGGAGTTTTTTGAAGTAGTAACAAAGATTGATGAGGGCAGAGCAGTAGATGTGATCTATATGGAGTAAAAAATGAGGTCTGCAGATGCTGGAGATCACAGCTGCAAATGTGTTGCTGGTCAAAGCACAGCAGGCCAGGCAGCATCTCAGGAATAGAGAATTCGACGTTTCGAGCATAAGCCCTTCATCAGGAATAAGAGAGAGAGAGAGCCAAGCAGGCTAAGATAAAGGGTAGGGAGGAGGGACTAGGGGGAGGGGCGATGGGTGGAAGGAGGTCAAGGTGAGGGTGATAGGCCGGAGTGGGGTGGGGGCGGAGAGGTCAGGAAGAGGATTGCAGGTTAGGAGGGCGGTGCTGAGTTGAGGGAACCGACTGAGACAAGGTGGGGGGTGGGGAAATGAGGAAACTGGAGAAATCTGAATTCATACCTTGTGGTTGGAGGGTTCCCAGGCGGAAGATGAGGCGCTCCTCCTCCAGCCGTCGTGTTGTTGTGTTCTGCCGGTGGAGGAGTCCAAGGACCTGCATGTCCTCGGTGGAGTGGGAGGGAGAGTTAAAGTGTTGAGCCACGGGGTGATTGGGTTGGTTGGTTCGGGCAGCCCGGAGGTGTTCTCTGAAGCGTTCCGCAAGTAAGCGGCCTGTCTCCCCAATATAGAGGAGGCCACATCGGGTGCAGCGGATGCAATAGATGACGTGTGTGGAGGTACAGGTGAACTTGTGGCGGATATGGAAGGATCCCTTGGGGCCTTGGAGGGAAGTGAGTGTGGAGGTGTGGGCGCAAGTTTTACATTTCCTGCGGTTGCAGGGGAAGGTGCCGGGGGTGGAGGTTGGGTTGGTGGGGGGTGTGGATCTGACGAGGGAGTCACGAAGGGAGTGGTCCTTGCGGAACGCTGATAGGGGAGGGGAGGGAAATATATCCTTGGTGGTGGGGTCCGTTTGGAGGTGGCGGAAATGGCGGCGGATGATACGTTGTATGCGGAGGTTGGTGGGGTGGTAGGTGAGAACCAGTGGGGTTCTGTCTTGGTGGCGGTTGGAGGAGCGGGGCTCAAGGGCGGAGGAGCGGGAAGTGGAGGAGATGCGGTGGAGGGCATCGTCGATCACGTCTGGGGGGAATCTGCGGTCCTTGAAGAAGGAGGCCATCTGGGCTGTGCGGTGTTGGAATTGGTCCCCCTGGGAGCAGATGCAGCGGAGACGAAGGAATTGGGAGTATGGGATGGCATTTTTACAGGGGGCAGGGTGGGAGGAGGTGTAGTCCAGGTAGCTGTGGGAGTCAGTCGGTTTATAATAGATGTCTGTGTTGAGTCGGTCGCCCGAGATAGAAATGGAGAGGTCTAGGAAGGGGAGGGAGGAGTCTGAGATGGTCCAGGTGAATTTCAGGTCGGGATGGAAGGTGTTAGTAAAGTTGATGAACTGTTCAACCTCCTCGTGGGAGCACGAGGCAGCGCCGATACAGTCATCGATGTAGCGGAGGAAAAGGTGGGGGGTGGTGCCAGTGTAGTTGCGGAAGATGGACTGTTCCACATATCCTACAAAGAGACAAGCATAGCTGGGGCCCATGCGGGTGCCCATGGCAACTCCTTTAGTTTGGAGGAAGTGGGAGGATTGAAAAGAGAAGTTATTCAGGGTGAGGACCAGTTCAGTCAGTCGAAGGAGGGTGTCAGTGGAAGGGTACTGGTTGGTGCGGCGGGAAAGGAAGAAGCGGAGGGCTTTGAGTCCTTCGTGATGGGGGATGGAGGTGTACAGGGACTGGATGTCCATAGTGAAAATAAGGCGTTGGGGACCGGGGAAGCGAAAATCCTGGAGGAGGTGGAGGGCGTGGGTGGTGTCCCGAACGTAGGTGGGGAGTTCTTGGACTAAAGGGGACAGGACCGTGTCGAGGTATTGGGAGATGAGTTCGGTGGGGCAGGAGCAGGCTGAGACAATGGGTCGGCCGGGGCAGGCAGGTTTGTGGATGACTTCAGTAAGGTGTTCAACAAGGTTCCTAATGGGAGACTGATTAGCAAGGTTAGATCTCATGGAATACAGGGAGAATGAGCCATTTGGATACAGAACTGGCTCAAAGGTAGAAGACAGAGGGTGGTAGTGGTGAAGGGTTGCTTTTCAGACAGGAGGCCTGTGACCAGTGGAGTGCCACAAGGATCGGTACTGGATTCTCTACTTGTTGTCATTTACATAAATGATTTGGATGCGAGCATAAGACGTACAGTTAGTAAGTTTGCAGATGACACCAAAATTGGAGGTGCAGTGAACAGTGAAGAGGCTTACCTCCGATTACAACAGAATCTTGAAGAGATGGACCAATGGGCTGATAAGTGGATGATGTAGCTTAATTCAGATAAATGTGAGGTGCTGCATTTGGGAAAGCAAATCTTAGCAGAATTTATACACTTAATGGTAAGGTCCAAGGGAGTGTTGCTGAACAAAGAGACCTTGGTGTGCAGGTTCATAGCTCCTTGAATGTGGAGTCGCAGGTAGATAGGATAGTGAAGGCGGCGTTTGGTATGCTTGCTTTTATTGGTCAGAGTATTGAGTACAGGAGCTGGGAGGTCATGTTGTGGCTGCACATTGGTTAAGCCACTGTTGGAATATTGCATGCAATTCTGGTCTCCTTCCTATCGGAAAGATGTTGAGAAACTTGAAAGGATTCAGAAAAGATTTGCACGGCTGTTGCCTGGGTTGGAGGATTTGAACTACAGGGAGAGGCTGAACAGGCTGGGGCTGTTTTCCTTGGAGCGTCGGAGGCTGAGGGGTGACCTTACAGAGGTTTGCAAAATTATGAGGTGCAAGGATAGGGTAAATAGGGCAAGTCCTCTTCCTGGCGTCAGGGAGTCCAGAACTAGAAGTCAGAGGTTGAGAGTGAGAGGGGAAAGACATAAAAGAGACCTACAGTGCAACCTTTTCACACAGGTGGTACGTGTATGGAATGAGCTGCCAGAGGAAGTGGTGGAGGCTAGTACAATTACAACATTTAAGAGGCATTTGGATGGGTATATGAATAGGAAGGGTTTGGAGTAATATGGGCCAGTTGCTGGCAGGTGGAATAAATTGGGATATCTGGTCAACGTGGACGGGTTGGACCGATGATGTACATCTCAATGACACTAACAGTCAACTACCTAAACTGGTGGATACCCTACATGCATGAATACAATTTAGACTGAACAGAACAGGACACCACTGCCATCCCACTCTGCCCAACACCATCACCTATATTTACCTGATGAGTTGTTTTGTTCAAGAATTCTTTGTGTGATTTGACCCTCCGAATCTCTGTATAATAGTATGTCTGTGCATGTTCATAAAAAGCATTCTCCAACCTGAAAATTAACAGAAGCTGCACTTTTAATGTGGGAAAAAATGCTCTGAATTCTAATTCAAATAAAAATTAAAATATTTGATATAATTAATCATTCTAATTAATTTCTTTTTAAACAATAGCATTTTTCCCCCCCGACAGCTACTTACTGAATATCAAAGGACAACCCTCAAATCTGAAGCTATGTGTGATATAGAGGAAGAGGGATCTTTTACTTGACTAGCTTTGTGCTTTGTTAAACCTTTCCCATGATGTTCCTCTGCTGCTTTTCCAGGGCTTGACTTGCAGCAAACTGGATTTGTTTTGTTTATTCTTTTATGGGATTTGGGATAACTGGCAAGGTCAGTATTTGTTGCCAATCCCTAAATGCCCTTCAACCGAGTACCTTGCTTGGCTATCTCGGAGGGTAATTATGAGTCTACCACACTGCTGTGGTTCTGTATCTCAGAGGCTAGGCTGGGTAAGGATGTAGATTTCCTTCTCCAATACATACTATTGAACCCAATGAGTTTACACAATAATTGCTCAGCAAGTTGTGAGAAGATTTGTAGCTCAGGTTGAAGTTTTGGATGTAGGTTTGCTCACTGAGTTGCAAGGTTCATTTTCAGACGTTTCGTTACCTTACTAGGTAACATCTTCAGTGGGCCTCCGACAAATCAATGCTGAAAATTCCTGCTTTCTATTTATATGTTTGGGTTTCTTTGGGTTAGGGATGTCATTTCTCGTCACACACTAGAATTCCTAGAAGCATGGTATTCCAACCGGAACTCTATCAACATTGAGTTAGACTTCATCTACCATCCACTGATAAAAGGAACCGAAGTGACTTCATCACAGGAAATAACATCACCACCACAAAGAAACCCAAACATATAAATAGAAAGCAGGGATTTTCAGCATTGCTTCGCCTGAGGTCCACTGAAGACGCTACCTAGCAAGGTAAAGAAATGTCTGGAAATGAGCCTTGCAGCTCAGCGAGCAAATCTACATCCAAAATAATTGCTAAGGTAATGGTCATCATTACTGAGACTAGCTTTGCATTTAGAATTCAAATTAAATTAATAAATCTATCTGCTACTTGTCAGCAGTCATCACAGCATTAGTCTTGGAATCTGACATAATAATCTAGCAAGATTCTCACAATGCCACCATCTTCCCCAAAAGCACGTAAAGCACCTACCTGATAATATATCCGACAAGATGATCAGTGTGTGGTAACACAAACAGCGACTTTCCTGACAAGTCACAAGCATTGCACAATGCTGCTGCTCTCTCTGAAGCAATCAAGTCCTCACCTAAAGTATTACATGACAGATATATTTAATTCCTAGATGGCGAAGTACGAACTTCTCATAAGAAAGTTGCAGAAGGACTGTGCAGCATTAAAAAGATCGTAAACAGTAACAAATACTTTAACTGAATTAAATTTTGGATTTTATTCTGGTAAGACTGTAAACCAGCAGGAAGTCCACTTTAACTTCATTATACTTGATTATTAGAAATAGTAGACTTCAAGAATGCCTCAATATGAATGTAATCATAAGCTCAGGATATCACAGGAGTTCCTAAGGGTAGGACATGTCCCATGTCCAACCATTTTCAGCTGCTTCAATTACCTTCCCTTCAACATGATATCAGAAGTGTGGATCATTGCTAATGATTTCTCAATGTTCAGCACTGCTCATAACTCATCAGATACTGAAGTAGTATTCGTCTAAATGCAGCAATACCCCCTCCAGTGGTCCCCAGCATTACAGATACCAATCTTTAGCCAATTCGATTCACTCCATGTGATATTACAAAACAGTTGAAAACAGTGGATACTGCAAAGGCAATGGGCCCTGATGACATCCTAGCCATAGTACTGAAGGATTGTGCTCCAAAACCTGTCACTCCCCTAGCCAAGCTATTCCAGTACTGGCAACACTGGCATCTATCCAAGTGTTAGGTCGGTGTGGACTTGTTGGGCCGAAGGGCCTGTTTCCACACTGTAAGTCTAGGTAAATGTGGAAAATTGGCATCTAGAGCGTGTTTCTGAAAAAACAGGTCGGGCAGCATCCGAGGTGCAGGAGAATTGACGTTTTGGTCATAAGACCTTCATCAGGAATGAGGCTTGTGGGTTGGGGGCTAAGAGGTACATGGGAGGGGGGGGGGGGGAGAAGGTAGCTGAAAAAGGTGATAGGTAGATAAAGGTGAGGGAGAAGGTGATAGGTCGGGGGGGGGGGGGGTGGAGTTGAGCAGATAGATGGGAAAGATGATGGGACAGGTCAGGAGGGCAGTGCCAAGTTGGAGGCTTGGGATTGAGATAATATGAGGGGAGGGGAAATAAGGAAACCGTTGAAATCCACAATTATCCCATGTGGTTGCAGGGTTCCAAGGCAGAATATGAGGCAGTCTTTCTCCAGTCGTCGGGTGGTAATGGTTTGGCAGTGGAGGCAATCCAGGACCTGCATATCCATGCTGCAGTAGGAAGGGGAGTTGAAGTGTTCAGCCACAGGACGGTGGGATTAATGGGTGAGGGTGTCCCAGAGATGCTCTCTGAAATGATCCGCAAGAAGGCGCCCTGTCTCCCCGATGTGGAGGAGACCACATCAGGTGCAATGGATACAGTCGATGACATTTGCAGAGGTACAGGTAGATTTCTGTCAGATGTGGACAAATCCTTTGGGGCCTTGGACAGAGGTGAGGGAAGTGGTGTGGGCACAGGTTTTGTACGTCCTGTGGTTGCAGGGAAAGATACCATGGGTGGGGTGTAGGCTGGTGGAGGGCGTGAACCCGATGAGGGAGTTGCAGAGGGAATAGTCTCTCCGAAATGCTGATTGGGGTGGCGAGGGAAATATTTCTCTGGTGGAGAGGTCCGTTTGGAGGTGGCAGAAGTTGATGCAATGTATGCAGAGGCTGGTGGGGTGGCAGGTGAGGACCGGGGGTTGGGGGGGGGGGGGGGGGGGGGGGGTTCTGTACTTGTTGCATTGGGAGTCTGGGGTTTAAGCACAGTGGTGCATGAAGTGGAGGATATGCGCTGGAGGGCATAGTCAACTACGTGGGAAGGTAAATTGCAATCTTGGAAGGAGGAGGACATCTAGGACTTTCCAAAGTGGAATGGAACATCCTGGGATCAGATGCAGCAGAGCCGGAAGAATTGGGAATAAGGGATGGCGTTTTTACAGGAGGTAGCGTGGGAGGAGGTGTAGTCTAAGTAGCTGTGGGAGTCAGTGCGCTTGTAGTAGATGTCTTTGGCTAGTCGGTCACTGGAGACTGTGATGGAGAGGTCTAGGAAGGGGAGGGAGGTGTCCGAAATAGTCCAGGTGAACGAGGTCAGGGTGAAAAGTGTTCGTAAAGTTGAGAAACAGTTCAACATCCTCGTTGGAGCACGAGATGACGCCGATACAGTCAGTCATTGATTTAGCGGAGGAAAAGGTGGAGGGTCGTGCTGGTATAACTGCGGAAGATGGACTGTTCCATGTACCCGACAAAGAGGCAGGCACAGATGGGTCCCATGCGGGTGCCCATGTTGACCCTTTTGGTTTGGAGGAAGTGGGAGGATTGGAAGGAGAAGTTGTTGAGGGTGACCACCCGTTCAACCAGGAGGATGAGGGTGTCAGTGGAAGGGTACTGGTTGGGACAGCGTGAAAGGAAGAAACTGAGGGCTTGGAGACCTTCATTGTGGTGGATCGACATATACAGGGACTGGATATCCATGGTGAATTGATGGAAGGGGTCATCAACAGTGCTATCAAGCAGCATCTGCTCAGCAATAACCTGCTCAGTGATGCCCTGTTTGGGTTCCACCAGGGCCACTCAGCTCCTGACCTCAGTTCAGCCTTGGTTCAAACATGAAAAAGGTGTACAATCCTTGACACCCAGGAGCCTTAGCAAAACTGGAATCATTGGATTCCAGGGGACTCTGCTGTTTCGAGTCATACCTGGCACATCAGATAATGGTTGCAGTTGTTGGAGGCCAGTCATCTTAGTTCCAGGAATTCCTCAGGTGGTGTCCGAGGCCCAACTACCTTCAGCTGCTTCATCAATGGCCTTGCCTCCATAAGGTCAGAACTACTCAGATATTGAAGCAATCCATGTTCAAATGCAACAAGATCTTGACAATATCCAGAGGTAAGTAACATTTATGTCATACAAATGCCAGGCTGTGACCATTACAAATAAGAGACAATCTAACCACCAGCCCTTGAAATTCAACGGTGTTATCATCACTGGATTCCCCCACTACCAACGTCCTGGGGGTTATCACTGACTAGACACTTAACTGGACTCACCACATAAACAAAGTGGCTACGAAACCATCTCAGAAGCTAGGAATACATCAGTGAGTCACACACCTCCTGACTTCCCAAAGCAAGTCCATCATCTACAAGACACAAATCAGGAGTGTGACAGAATACTCCCCATTTGCCTGGATGATTACAGCACCAACAACAATCAAAAAGCTTGACACCATCCAGGACAAAGTAGTCAATTTTATTGGCACTATATTGACAAGCATCCACTCCCTCCACCATTGACACTCAGTAGTAGTGTGCACTAACTACAAGATGCACTGCAGAAATTCACCAGAGATCCTCTGACAGCACCTTCCAAATACATGATCATTTCTATCTTGAAGGACAAGGGCAGCAGATACATGGGATCACCACCACCTGCAATTTCCCCTCCAAGCCACTTCCCATCCTAACTTGGAAATATATTGCTGTTCCTTCACAGTCACAAGATCAAAATCCTAGAATTCCCTCCCGAATGGCACTGTGGGTCAACCCACAGCTGGTGCACTGCAGAGGTTTAAGGCAGCAGCTCATCACCACCTTGTCAACGGCAACCAGAGATGGGCAATAAATGCTGGCCAGCCAGTCACATGCATTCACATAACTGAATAAATTCAAACAACTTGTACAATATACAGTTATCTGTGTCAGATAAAAACTATCTCCAAGTGAGATCTAACCATGATCGCCTGATGCTCAGTAGCATTCTCATTGGTAAATTCCCATTATCACATCATGAGGACTTCGTATTGATCAGAACTGATCAGTCATATAAATACAGTGGGTACAAGAGAAGCTAGAAATTGTGAACTCTGTTGTGAGGAACACCCTTCAAGTTAATGTTAAGTCCTGTGACTCTTCTTCGGAACCCTTTAGAAGAGAGTCATTGGATTCAAAGTTTTAGTTCTGTTTCTCTCACCACAGGTGCTAACAGACTTGCTAAGTTTCTGCAGCATTTCTCTTTTCAGTTCAGACCTCAGCTGAAAATGTGTTGCTGGAAAAGCGCAACAGGTCAGGCAGCATCCTAGGAGCAGAAGAATCGACGTTTCGGGCATGAGCCCTTCTTCAGGAATCAACAACAGCATTTTGGTTTAAATTAGTTTAATTGTCTAATGTTTGAAAAGCTGATTAAATGCAGCTATCAATTTTGTTCTGTGGTTTACAGTGATCTCAGGCACAGTAACAGAAAAATAGCAACCGAAGTCAAAGCAACATAACTAAAGAATGCAATTAAAACTTCTGCCTCAGAAAAACTACCCAGTAGCTCACACAAAAATCAATGCGCAAGGATATATCAGGTGACCTCTGCACTTGATCTGGTTGCAATGACAGTCATTATAGAATTATTCTATGATATTCAGTAACGTTCAGCAATTCTGTAATATTCAGTATTTAGAATACAGCAAGAGCTAATACTTTCAAAAACATAAAATTGTTTGAATGGATGACTTTGAAAGCAAAATCACAATACTGTGCACAGTAATCATGTTCCCCCAAATTCTTGAAATTAAAATTGGACACAGTTAAGTTTCAAAATCAAAGCTTTATGCCCTTGTCTTCTGAATGCATTACACCAACCCATTTGAATAGTTTGGGACTGGGGGTGAATGATTAGTATTTCTAATTCTAGTTAAAGTCAATTCAAGAAGCTAATAGTATAGATTAAAGTAGGTCATCTTACAATTTAAGATGGTCCAAAATGTGTGCTTCATTCACTAAACCAAATGCAATACTTCCATTAGGTGTAGACATAACAAAATAAAATTGCAAAGTTAAACATATTTCAAGGAAGTGCATTAACTTTAATGTAATGTAGCCATCAAAAGATCTTGCCAATTCTATTCCTTAGAAATAAAATTTAAATTTAAAAATTGAAATCATAGAATAAATCTAATAGCAAGAATCTAAGTCATGAATAGTAAATAATAAATAAGTTTGAGGAAGGGTCACTGGACCAGGAATGGTTTCAGAGTTCTCTTCAGAGATGTGGCCAGAACGGCTTTTCCAGCAATTTCTGTTTTGTTTGTTATTAATTTTCCAGTCCATTCAACAAATACTGACTATGTGTTGAGTGTCTGTAACAATTTCAGGTTTGTTTTTGATTTTTTGCAATATTTTCCCCTTTCATAAGATGTGTACTGAAAGTACCTGGTGGTAAGGGAGTTTTCTTCTGTATCAGAACAACAGCAACCTTTGTGTTTCTTCCATGTAAACTTTGCCTGGAAGCAAAAAACACAAAACACAACCTCACAAAAGGAATGAGAAGCAGAGCAAAGTCGGAATTAGATACTATATCCCAATAGAAAAATGATACTTTTTTTCCTCTATAGAACTTTTTTTTTGTTTTACATATTCGCTTTTGATTTTTCAGATTGTTTTTGACAAGTGCTGACTCGATAGGCCTAAAGGCCTTTATACTGCTGTAGGCCTCGCGAATTCTAAAGAATAATAATATTCAATTACAATTATTTTGGCATACCTGACAATTTCTACTCTGGTAGCACATTCAGATTGCTTCTCTTTCCACTGAGCGTCATCCCAGTCCAGTTCATAAAAGACCACCACCAGAGCAGGAACAAGGTTTAAATGTTTGTTCATCCAGCCAGTTTTAAGGATTCCTTTCGGAATATACCACTCATAAGAAGTCCTCTATGAAAAGGGAACAATTTCGTAATTAGCCTAAAAACTCTACAATGACAAAAGTGTTCCAAGTTTATTTTCATGGTGTCTGTAGATATCTAACATGCAGACTCAGAAATTACTGTACATAAAATTTAGATCATATAGATTTTTATACAATTGAACAACCAATTTTAGAGGTATGATTTAGGAAGCAAAGTATACTATTTTTATACAGAAAGTATATAAAGCACATTGTCAGAATGCTGTGTCCAACACAACCTTGTCACCATATTAACCTTGTGACAAAATTCATCACAATGCCTTCACTGAGCCATTGTCATCCAGCTGGTCAGGACAGCTTTCAAACAGTCCTGTTCTTAACTAATCAGAGCTCAAAACAGTGGACATTGTGATGGCTCCTTGAACTTTACCTTGGGTGCTCCTCAAAAGTTACCTCTTTGTCCATTGTCAGATTATTTAGAACTACAGACTATACTTTCATAATAAGATGGAGATAAGGAGCAATTTTTTCTGAGGAACATTAATCCTTGAAGTTCTGTACTCCAATCAGCAGTGGAGCCTGAGTCATTGACAGAGAAATTTTTGACAAACAAAACAAACCATGGGTTATGGGGAAGCAAACGAGTTGGGCCAAGGGTTCTGTCCTGTATGACTCTATGGCACTATGAAAGGAAAGTGGAACAATGACCACAATTATATCAGCTATGATCGTGCCAAAATGCATGGCAGACTTGACTGACCAAATAAGCCTACCCATGCTCCTATTTCTAATGCTCTTAATCCATGCCAATAATTATCCCAAGTCTCGAGAGTCCCAATTCTATTATAAATGTTTTGGGGAGGTAATGCCATAGCAGTATGAACGTGATGCCACAGATGCACAGAAAAAGTATGCCGTGGTGCTGTAAGGTATAAAAGGCTAAAGGGAGTTGCAGAAACAGGAAGTGACAAGTGATACCAAAGGAATTTCAAAACAGAAACGGGTAGGAATTTGTGCAGGATAAAATCGAGATCTTAAAAATTCTAGGCAAAGAATATGAAAAATACAAGCTTGGATATTAACAAAGGCACTGGGAAGATATGTCCCAAAGTAAATTCATGGATGAGAATTTAAACAGAAGATGAGTGCCACAGTGGTGGACACAGGGAATACTTCAGTGACAAAACCAGATAATGGACAACATTGAAGCTCAGTTCCGAATCAACGAAACGGTATGATTCTGCAATCGACATTCAACAAGGGCAACAACATCAGGATCCAAGAAGAGGAATTTACAATGGGGTAATCAGCAGGTTATGCTTCTTCTGCAAGAAATGTGGCCCATTGTAAATCTGTGGTCAAACAGGCAGTCTGATAAACATCTATCCATCTCAGATTCAAAGTTCCGGTTGACTCATGGACTGCTCAAACTACTGTGTTCTCAGCAGGGTAATAAAGACAAAAAAGTTATCAAAGCTTTTCATCTCTATACAACAATTCATGACAATGCAGTCAATAGTCGTATATGTAGCACAAGGACATTGTAAATTGGCCTGTTTTCTCAAACATTCGAATTCTTTCTCATGGCTACTTCAAGCATAGAGTGTAATTGGGACACTTTCCTAGAGCAATCAGTTGTGGGTCCAACCTAGGATCAGGAAGTATGCGATGAGGCAGATTTAATAAACGATCTCAGAGTAAAAGTTGAACTAGCGAACACTGACCAAAACAATGAAGAATCAGTTTGCGAGAATGAGAAACTTGGGTTGAAAACAACTGTGAAGTTAAATAAGCGTAAAGGAAAGAAACAAGGGGAGAGCTGGCTGAAGTGGACTGGGAAAGGAGATTAGTAGAAAAAAAACAGTTGACAAAATGGCAAACAATTAAAAACATAGTGCATGATTTGCAGCAAAGATATTATAGTGAGAAAGAAGGACTCCAGAAAAAAAAAAGATCAACGAAACATGGCTAACCTAGCAAGAAAAGGTTAGTATCATTCAAAAAAATTCAATCCAGCAAAGATTAATGGTCAGCCAGAGGATTTGGGAAATATTAGAAACCAACAAAAGAAGACAAGGAAAGGGTGGAAATTAACAGAGTAAATTACCAAATTACACGCAAACTTAAGAACTTCTTTAAATATATAAAAAGGAAGAGAGGAACCAAAATGAATACAGGTCTCAGAGAACAAGACTGAGGGAATAATAATGAGAATCAGGAAATGGCAGAAGAATTCAATAACACTTGGTGCCTTCTACCATGAATTCCAAGAATACTGAATTATCAGGGAAGGTGGGTGAGAGAGACAGGAAATGAAAACAACTATTACCAGAGAGAAAGTAATCAGGAAACTAATGGGACTAAAAGCCCATGAGTCCCCTGGACTGGAGTTTTAGTTTTAATTCATTCACACAACATGGACTTCACTAGCTGGCCAGCATTGATCATCCATCCCCAACAAGGTAGCGGCAAACTGTTTACTTACACTCTCAAATTTGGAAGGCATGATTTCCACATCATGAAACCATGCCCACTCTGTTTGGTTATATTAGGTATTTCTAAATGCTCTGTTACTACATTCTTTGCAATTGACTCTAACATTTCCTCAGTGCTTGTAGTTTCCTGCTTTCTGACTCCTTCCTTTTGAAAATAATTTATCTTCCAAGCAAATGGACAGTCCCAAATCAAAGGAGCTATGGAAATTAAAAACTAAAACCCAACTATTTCACTATCCAGATCTCTTAAGCTCCTAGTACAGAGTCCATTAGAACCTGGGCACTTGAAGCCTGCATGCTCCAACAACTCACTTAAAGATCAGAGCATGAGGAAATGATGCTATCTGCTTCTGGGATGTTATCTATATCTATTGTAACGAATACCGATGCAAAGTGCATCTTCAGGCAGCATCCAAGGAGCAGAATAATCGATGTTTCAGGCATAAGCTCTCCATCGGGAATTTCTCCTGTAGCCTGTGTGCTAGAACTATGTTTCTACGGTATTACTACTGCAGCAGACAAAGTTTTTTTTAGTCTGAGCAAAAGTTGTTGATTGTCAAAAATTATCCAACCACATAGAGCCAACATAACCAAGTAGCATTTTATACCAGCCCACTTTGAGCAAGGACACTAAATAAACATCAACAAACCATTACAATGGAGTTTTAACTTGGACTTCGTCCACCCAAATTTGGAAGTGGAGAATTCTCCACTGCCAAATTTGGGTTTACAAAGTTCACGTTAAAATTCCATTGTAATGGTTTGTTGATGTTGATTAAACTGTGGTTCTGTGCAGTAGATAAACCAAATGAACTATCAAGGAGTTCAAAAATCTTAATGTGTTTTATTTTATACCAAACATATAAACTTGAATATATTTTTGCTTACTTCAAAAACATCTGATGAAAAGCTTATTTGCACTGCTGTAGTTTTTAAAAGTGCATGTTTTCATCTATACGATGATATTAACTGCATATATATTTAGCCTCATGCCATAATGCTCAATTTCATTAATCAAGCCAAACTAACCACCCTACATTGTACAAATTGAGGATAAGACCATGACCAAAGTTGCTTACCTTCTGTCTGCATTTTGGGTATTCATGATCTCCAGGAAGTACTTTAAATGATATGGGGACTCTGTCAGCCCGTCTGTTGGCACAAAAAGCATCCCAAATAGCTCGATGTACGGCATTATAAGTCACATCCAGGCCCGTGAGAGCTACAAAGGCCATTGGCCGGCAACAAAGCTCCAAAGGAAAATCCCATTGCACTGAACTCATCTTGCAGATTAATGATAACTCAAGCTGAAATAAAAGACAAAGTGACACTATTAATAACTAAGTGAAGGCTAAGCAAGACCATTGATCAATGTTCTTTGCTGCATTGCAACAATCAAAGTATATTTCAGATTAGGTCATTTCTAGATTAGGATAAATTAGGCAGTTAATGCATTTACGTTCAGTGAAATATAAATAAGCAATATTCGGGCCCATGATTCAGGTGGTAAAGAAAGTATGCAAATGAGCCATACACAAAGGGGTCTCATGCTATTCAGAGTCAGTACTGAATTAGCAGCTGTAGTGGTCAAAAGACTAAGACGTTTTTCTCACAATCTTACCAAGCTGTGACAAGCCACAGTGCTTCAGTTCAATGCTCAAATGGTTAACCTGTCAACACTTAACAGAGTCAAACTTTGTTTAACATATTAGTGAAGAGGCATCTTTAGCTAGAATTCCAAAGTTTACCTGCAAGATTTCAGGAATAAGAAGGAAGCTCCTTCTACCTACACCTTAAAGGTGAGAAATGTGTACACTGCTAAATCATTGAAACACAGGAGATAGTAGCAGGAGTTGGCCATTCAATCCCTCTTGAATGCTGTGCCATTCATTACAATCATGATTTCTCATCGAACACAATATTCTAATCCTACCATCCCCCACTTCCCTCAATCCCCTTAGTGTAAGAGTTACATCTACCTCATCCATGTAAGCACAAATATTTTGGCCTCAACCACTTTCTATAGTGGTGGATTCCACAGGCACTCCACCCTCTGGGTGAAGACATTTCTCCTCATCTAAAATGTTTACACCTTATCCTTAAGCTATGATCCCCAGCTCTGAACTCCCCACTCCCCCTTCATACAGGCCTAATCAACTTATTTTCTCCTCATACATCAGTACTGCCTTCCAGGATCAATCTGGAAGTACAAGCTTTCGGCACACTGCTCCTTCATCAGGTAGCTGGTGGGGCAGGATCATGGGACACAATTTATAGAAGATGATCAAAGTCTCATACAACTGATGTGAAGTATTGAACAAACCTAGATTACTGTCAAATCTTTAATACTTAGAATGGGGATGCAGGTTTTGACTGATCAATACTTAAATCCCAGAACTTCTTTCACGTCACAGTCCCGAGATAACTTAAGGTTTTATTTTTTTAAAAAGTGACATCTCAGCTCAGACAATGCATTAAAAGGTGTGAAGTTAGAGTCTGTCTGTATTCCAGTCTTGAGTCAGACAGTTCTATTGCCAAAGAAGGAATTTATAAAATGTCACATGGACTGACTGCCTATAGATTGTGTGCTTTTTGAACAAAATAGAATGCAACATACAAATCTGCAAGTGCAAATTCACCCTATGAACTTGTGTGTGCACCCACGTGAGGGGGAGGGAACATATACGTACGAGTGTGACTTACTATATGCCTGTGACAGAGAGAGCATGTGTATGAGAGAGGATCTGTGCGAGTGTGATTGTGTGTAGGTATTTGTGCTTGTGTGTAAGTGTTAGAGTGTATAGTATCGTGGGGTCACCTGTAGTGTGACATAATCCCAGTTGAGGCCATCCTAGTGGGTACCAAACTTGGCTATCAGCCTCTGGTTAGTGACTCCACATTAATGCATATCCCGAATCCGCCTTGGAGGACAGTCACCCAAATATCAGAAGCCAAATATCCTTGACTGCTGAAGGGTTCCCTAACTGGTGATTGCTGCGCACAGCCCATTTGTTGTCATAGCATTTGTTTGATCTTGTCAATACACTTGGAGCATTCTTGCCTGCGGCATGAGATGGACACCATTGACTGAGTCACATGAGAACCTGATGCGCATGTGGTGGATGGTGTCCCCATGTGAGATGGCAGTACATCATAATGACGGATTAGTCTAAACTATGTGGAAAAGTCATGAGGTAACTTTGCTCAGCTAATATGTCCAGCATTATTGGCCTACCAAATGGCTTTTTCTTTTAAATTCATCTTAGATTCCCAGAATGCAAGTTAGGTTCATAACCTTCCCAGATCTTAAGCTCCAGGGAACAACATACAAATATCCAATCCATGACAAGCCAGTGATCACTCGAATCAGACCACAAAGAGTTCACCTTTCCAGCGTCTGTCTCTGTCTCTGTCCCTTGAACCCTTCAGCCTGTGAATGTAATTTACAGAAGAATGTTTTCTCTCTCTCTCACTCACACATGAACATCTTCCAACTTTCTTACTATGTCACTTTTCACCTTCGTGTTTCCCTCACCTGTAAGGGAAATGAGACATTCACATTCCAGAATAGTCAAGATGAGGGAGATCATCCTCAAATTCAAATCTGCTCAGTGTGGTATATATGAAAATATATCAGGTTTGTTCTAATACATGCATATTCCATTCAGCTTATTAAATTACAAGCTATTTTCCCATTGAGTGAGTTTTGTTAAGATCTTTGATATAACCAGAATTTTTAAGTTATCCGACATTCCACTGTGCAATATGTGCAATCTTCCAGTCCCCGGCATGAGACTGGCCACACATTCCACAAGTGAACAAATGCTATCACCTTATTTATATCGATCCATTGACACTAAGAACAGATGCCCCCAATTCTTTTGAACAAATGGGCTCTGCCCCCCCACCCGCTGTGATCAAGCGCTTTCCTGCATTTCTTTAGCAGATGTGTAACATGTATGGCGACAAGTTTTCTCACTCTTACACCCAACTTTGTGTCATCTACAACTTTTGCAGTGTTCCATTTAGTTCCCTCCTCTAAATCATTAACATATTTTGTGAATAGCTGGGGTCCAGTACGGATTTCTGCAATACCCCAATAGTCGTTGTCTGTCATTCCGACTGTTTCTTTCCTGTCTGCTGACCAATTTTCTATGTAAGACTTTGTCAAAAGTCCTCAAAGAATTCCAATAGATTTGTCAAGCACAACTCTCTTTTTGTAAATCCATGCTGTGTCTCATTTTTTTCTAAAGGTCTCAGATTTGAATTCCTTCATAATGAACTCTAACATCTTCCCCATTACTGATACCAGACTCACTGGGCTATAATTCTATTTTCTCTCGACATCACTTTTTAAATGGGGTGGGTTTACATTAGCAACCCTCCAATCTATCGGAACTGTTCCAATGTGTAAATAATCCTGGATCATGGCCACCAACGCATCCACTACCTCTGCAATCACTCTAAATTAGTTGAAAGAATGAATTCCAAGGCACAGAACATATCTACACTGGGACAGACACTAATTAGTCAGCAATGGTCAGCCTGATTGCCAAAAGAACATTTAGCACAGCTAATTTCAGCTCCTCAAACAAGGGAACAAAAGAGTCAAGGTAAACAATTCTACTGCTATCTAATGATGCATTTTCCAAAGATCACCTTTTCAAATACCAAGAGAAAATGCAGCATTGTTCAACTGTGTCACGTGGGCAAACAGCATGCCAGAATACATTCTGAAGGAGGGTCACTGGACCAGAAGCATTAATTCTGCAATCTCTCCACAGATGCTCTTAACTCACTGAGTTTCTCCAGCAAGTTGTTCTTGTGCCAAAAACCAGGCTTGACACTGCCTATTTTTATAGATGAATTTCCTGTGACATTGCTAATGAATAAAAATGCATTCTCCCTTTCTGTAAACCTGACATTTGTGCACTTCTGATGGGCCTCTCTACCTTTGTGTAATTTTTCTCTTTCATTTATATTTCTCTATTTCTCTGCCTCTTACTGCTTCACTCCTACTCTGTCTTCTTTGCAGGACTCCTACATCCATTAGTTGGCTGAGAACTGGAGGCAGAGTTAAGGCTCCAAATACCCCAAGTTAGTGTTCCATCCTTCAGAAGAACTAACCACCATATAAACATCAAGTTATTGGCTAGGTATAGTCATCATCCTGGATGGTATCTCTCAAGTCTGAATCAAACACTATGAAGTGGTTAGATTTTTTTTTAAAAAACATAAGAATTGAATTTGTGGGAGACTGAAAATGACCACAATTCAAACTATTGTCAATCTCAATCTTTTCTTTCAGTGGAGGATGGAACAAGAGAAGTCATATTCATTCACTCCCTGCAGCACCACAGGCAACCAAAAATGTAGGCCACAGACTGAGAAGGAAGCTGCAAGCTTCATTTGAATATATGACTGAGCTTAAGGAATAAGGTCATATATTCTGTAGAATGTTAAAGTGCACAGGTGGCCTCGTGGGGAACACAGTATATAGATGCAGGAGTAGGCCATTTACCTCTGTGAACCTGCCCCATAATTCAACATGACCATGGCTGATCACCCGGTTCCCACATTTCCCCCTCATCTTTTGGTCATTTAGCCTTGAAAACTATCAATATTTTGGCCTCAACTGGTTTCTGTGACAGAGAATTCCAGTGTGACCACTCTCTGAAAGAACATGATGTGGAGGCTCTGGTGTTGGACTGGACAAAGTTAAAAATCACAACACCAGGTTATAGTCCTGTTGGACTATACCGTAGTGTTGTGATTTTCAATCTCTGGATGAAGACAATTCTCCTCATCTCAGTCCTAAAATATCTACTCAGTATCCTTAAACTGGGACACTTGGTTCTGGACTCATTCTTCCTGCATATCTTCCTGTTATTACAATCACAGAGACTTGGTTGAAGGGAGGGCATGACTGGCAACTAAATGTTCCAGGATATAGACGCTTCAGACGACAGGACAGGGAGGGAAGTAAAGGGGGGGGGGGGGTGTGGGGGTTGGAGTTGCACTACTGGTCAGGGATGATATCACGATGTCCAAAAGGAGCACACTACGGAGGTCTTGGGTAGTGAGGCATTATGGGTGGAGCTGAGAAATAAGAAGGGTACAGTTACATTGTTGGGGCTGTATTACAGGCCTCCCAACAGTGAGCGTGAGGTAGAAGAACAAACAGGTAATCAGATTATGGAAAGATGTAGAAGCAATAGAATAGTGGTGATGGAAGACTTTAATTTTCCCAACATTGAGGTCTGAATGGGGTAGAACTTGTAAGAAGCGTCCAGGAGAGTTTTCTAGAGCAGATGGTCAATAGTCCGACGGGGAAAGGGGCCATATTGGGCCTGGTATTGGGGTATGAGCCAGGACAGGTGGTAGAAGTTGTGGTGGGGGATCTCCTTGGGAACAGTGACCACTATTCTGTAAGTTTTAGAATACTCGCAGACAAAGGTGAGAGTGGTCCTAAGGGAAGAGTACTAAACTGGGCCAAGGCCAATTATATCAAAATTAGGCAGGAGCTGGGAAATGTTGATTGGACACAGCTATTTGAAGGGAAGTCCACATTTGATATGTGGGAGGCAGTGCAGGATAGGCTAAAGACGACAGTGCAGGATAGGCTAAAGATGACAGTGCAGGATAGGCATGTCCCGTTGAAGGCAAAGGATAGGAAAGGCAAGATTTGTGAACCGTGGATGACAGGAGAAATTGTACGACTACCCAAAAGGAAAAGGGATGCCAAGGGGGAAAAAGGAAAAGACATAAAGGTTTAGACAGCTAAGAACAGAACTGGCCCTGGAGGAATATTGGAAGTGTTTACTAAGGAGAGGAACATGATGAATCTTGAGATTAGAGATAGAAGTTTGATTAGTCTGGATCATGTTGACATATGTAGGGAAGATGTGTTGGGTAGGCTAGAGGTTATTAAGGTGGACAAATCCCCAGGACCAGATGGGATCAATCCAGGTTGCTGAGGGAGGCGAGAGGGGAAATAGCTGGGGCCCTGACAGATACCTTTATGGCATCCTTAAGAACAAGTGAGGTGCCGGAGGACTGCAAGGTTGCTCATGTTGTCCTCCTGTACAAGAAGGGTAGTAGGGATATTCTGGGTAACTACAGACCAGTGAGTCTGACGTCAATGGTGGTAAAGTTGCGAGGAAAGGTACTGAGGGATAGGATCTATTTATATTTAGAAAAGAATGGGTTCATCAGTGTTAGGCAACATGGTTTTATGCAGGGGAGATTGTGCCTTACCAAGTTCATAGAGTTCTTTGAGGAAGTGACCACGTTGATAGATGAAGGAGGGGCTGTTGATGTCATATACATGGACTTTAGTAAGGCGTTTAATAATGTTCCCGATGGTAAACTAATAGAGAAAATGAAGTCACAGTGTGCAGGGTGTTCTAGCTAGGTGATAAAGAATTGGTTGAGCAACAGGAGACAGCAGTAGTTGAAGGGAGTTTTTCGAAATGGAGAAAGGTGACCAATGGTGTTCCGCAGGGGTCAGTGTTGGGGCCACTGTTGCTTGTAATTTCCATAAATGATTTGGAAGAGGGCACTGTTCGTATGATCAGCAAGTTTGCATATGACACAAAGATTGGTGGAGGAGCAGCAAGCATAAGGGACTGTCAAAGAATACAGGAGAATATAGATAGACTGGAGAGTTGGACGGAAATGTGGCAGATGGATTTCAATCCAGACAAATATGAGGTGACGCATTTAGGCAAGACTAATTTTAGAGTGAATTATACAATGAACAGAGAAGACTTGTGAAAAGTCGACTGGCAGAGAGATCTGGGAGTGCAAGTCCATTGTACCCTGAAGGTTACAGCAGAGGTGGATAGAGTGGTCAAGAAGACATATAGTATGCTTGCCTTCATTGGACAGGGTATTGAGTATAAGAACTGGCAAGTTACGTTAAAATTGTACAAGACATTGGTTAGGCCGCATTTAGAACAATGTGTACAGTTCTGGTCGCCACATTACCAAAAGGATGTGGACACTTTGGAGAGGATGCAGAGTAGGTTTACAAGGATATTGCCTGGTATAGAGGGTGCTAGCTATGAAGGGAGGTTTGTTTTCATTTGAAAAAAGGAGATTGGCGGGGGCGGGGGGAACGTGATTGAGGTTTACAAAATCATGAAGGGTATAGACAGGTTGGATACAGACAAGCTTTTTCCTAGGGTGAAGGATTCAATAACGAGAGGTCACGCTTTCAAGGTGAGAGGTGAAAAGTTTTAGAGGGAAACATGCAACAAGTACTTCACACTGAGGGCGGTGGGCGTCAGGAACACATTGCCAGCAGATGTGGTAGGGGCAGGCACGGTAGATTCATTTAAGATGCTTCTGGACACATGCATAAGTAGGTGGGGAGCAAAGGGATACACATGCTTAGGAACTGGATGACAGTAGATTTGGATCAGCTCAGGCTTGGGAGGCCTGTTCCTAGGCTGTAAACTTTCTTTGTTCTTTGTTCATTTACCCTTCCTAGGCCTGTTAGAAACCTTTAAAATTTTAATGAGATACTCTCTCATTCTTTCTAAACTTCAATTCTAACCAATTCAGTTTCTCTCTGTGAAAGAGCTGCCATAGCAGGAATGAGTTTGGTCAACCTTCCTTGTACTCCCTCTGTAACCAGAATATCCTTCCTCAGGTTAGGAGACCAAAACTGCACACAACACTCCAGACAGTCTCAACAAGGTCTTGCATAATTGCAGCAAGACATTCTTGTTCATGCACACAAATTCTCCCAGTACAAAGACTAAGATACAGTTTACCTTCTTCACCTGCATGCTTACTTTCAGATCTCATTGGACTTTCTCCTCTTTCCCAATCTATTACCATTCAGGTAATCTGCCCTCTTGTTTTAGCTAAGAACTAGCCTAGTAACCCAGACGTGATGTGGCACCAGAAGAGATTGTTAACTCACTTTCACAGCCTGGCCATGTTTGGGTCAAATCAACAAATGCAGCCATTGAAGTATTCAGCACATAAGACAGTGACAAAGACCACATTACGAGATATGAACAGGAAATTTTGATGACAAGGAGGAAGCATTAAATATGATACAGGAAACAGAAGCTGAAGTAGACGACCAGGTATGATCATATAGCATTGCAGAATTGCTTCAAAGAGCCAAATAGCTTATTCTTGCATCTATACATAATATTATGACACTAGATTTGGAAGCAATCTGGTTCAGGAGTATGATTTTAAGGAGTGACAAGAAACAGGAATAACGATTTTTGTAATATCTGGCTAGAGAAAAAACATACCAATGCCCAATCAAAGAAAAATGCAACAAGTCAAGCCAAGACAGTAGAGAATGGGTAGAAAGTTGGGTGTCACCCACATTCCTGTAGAATGTAAAATGTTTTTGAACATTGTCTCCAGTAGGCAGCAAGTTGATAAGAACTAAGCAGGGGATAAACATGTGAAAGGTGATGGGGGGGAAAAGGGAGCGAGGTTGTGGGGAAGCTGGAGGTGGAGGGTAAAGAGAGGGGAGTTTTGAGGGAGAAGGAGAGAGAGGTTGGTTTGGGGGGGGAGGTTTGAGTAGGAGGAGGATGGGGTGGGGAAAGAAGGTTAGAGGGAGGAAGAGAGTGAGGGAGGGGAAAGAGGAGTTGGGAAGGAGGAGGGTGGGGAAAGCAGGAGGTTTGAGGGGGAGAAGGATAGAGAGAGGGTAGGGTGGGGGAGAGAGGGGGAAGAGGGTTGAGGGAGGGAGGGGAAATGGGGGGGGTGTAGTCTGAGAGAAATCTGGTCAAGTACATAAACAAGTTGTCACTCTCTCCACTTGACAGCTGCCTTCCTGTGACCTAGCCTGACGGTGGTGACACGAAGCTGCAGCCAAACTGCCCCCACCAACTAACCGGAGGCCTGTTCTCATCCCCACCATAACCCGGATACTTTACCCGGACGGACCAGTACACAGCCGCCGCCTTTCACTTCCCCCGCGACTGGTACCACCGAGGTCCTGACAACACTGCGTCATGACGCACCACGCACGCAGTAAACCCCACTTCCCGCTTCGATTGGCAGCGACACTGACCAATCGGTATCCCCATCTCCCAGATCCGCCTTCGGACTATTGAACCAATCGACAATCAGCCGGAATGCGGACTTCTGCGGGGGCTCCGATGAAGACCCTGAACTGTCGCCATCTGCTGGTGGGAAGCCGCTTGTGCTGCCCTGACACGTAAGGCAAAGCAGCTGATGCAGCAAGCTTGTGCCTGGGTTGAAGAATAGAATGCATCAGGATAATGGCATATCATGTCTTTTCTCTGGGGAGGGGGTGTCCAGAACTAGAGGACATAGTTTTAAGGTGGGAGGTGGAAGATTTAAAAGGAACATAAGGGGCAACTTTTTCATGCAGAGGGTGGTGAATGTGTGGAATGATCTGCTAGAGAAGCGGTGGAGGCTGGAATAGTTACAATATTTAAATGGCATCTGGATGGGTATATGAATAGGAAGTGTTCAGTGGGAGGTGGGCCAAGCACTGGCAGATGGGACTACACTGATTTGGGATATTTGGTCATCATGGACAAGTTGGACCAAAGGGTCTATTTTAATACTGTACATCTCTATGACTCTAAGTCAAGCATCCAAATTTGCTGACGACACAAAATTGGGCAGCATTTTAGACACTGCTGGTGCCAGTAGAAAATTTACAACAGGATATTGATAGATAAAGTAAATGGGCAAAAATGTAGCAGATGGATTTTCATATTAGCAAGTGTGAGGTGATCCACTTTAGACCAAAAAAAGGTTAGATCAAGGTATTTTTTTAGAAGGCATAAAGTTAAATACAGCAGATGTCCAACAAAATTTGGGGACTCGGGTGCACAGTTCTTTAAAATGCCGCAAACTGGTATAGAAAATAGTCAAGAAGGCCAATGGAATGCTGGCCTTCATGTCCAAAAGGGCTGGAATATAGGGTTGGTGACATTATGCTGCAGTTAATCAAAACCTTAATTAGACCCCATTTAGAGTACAAGAGTGTGGTGCTGGAAAATCACAGCAGGTCAGGCAGCTGATGAAGGGCTTATGCCCGAAACATCAATTCTCCTGCTCCTCAGATGCTGCCTTACCTGCTGTGCTTTTCCAGCACCACACCCTGGATTCTGATCTCCAGCATCTACCGTCCTCATTTTCTCCCCATTTAGAGTACTGTGAGTACACTCGGCACCACACCTTAGGAAGGATGTTCTGGCCCTAGAGAAAGTTTAATGTAAGTTTACAAGAATGATAACTGGACTTCAGAGAATCAGTCCCATCTTCTGCATTTGTCCTACGTCACTCTAAATCTTTCCTATTCATGTACCTATCCAAATCTTGCAGTGCATTCAATATTATTATTAAATCTTGCTGTGAACAGACTTATTTTATACAGCAAACAAATATTCCTTCAATATTTGCTAAATTTCGAGAAAAACTTTCCAAAACCATTTTATTTTTAATTATGAAATATTGGCAACCTTATTATTAATGCAGATTTGAATAAATTTTGGAAAAGTGATTTTAAAAACTGCATAGCTCAACCAGTTCATCCTGCAGTTTGTGAGGAGATAGAGTTGGGTGCACATCTTGCAGGCAAAGTCAGCAGAGACACTAGTGGTGACCCTTACCTCCCAGTTGCAATGCCCACCATCCCCTCTGCTCTGAATTGCCAAGAGATATTGGGTAATTAAAAAAAACTCCTTTATTCAAATAGTTTGGATGGAGCAGTTTTTGTCAGGTGTCTCCAAAAAGGAACCTTGACTCAATATGTATATAGGTGGACAAGAGGGGAGGCCATATTAGATTTGGTGCTTGGCAATATAGCAGGCCAGGTGTCAGATCTCTCAGTGGGAAAGCATTTTGGTGATAGTCCTCACAATTCCCTTATCTTTACTATCATCATGGTGAGGGATAGGAGTAGACAGTATGGGAAAGTATTTAATTGGAGGACGGGGATTTACAATGCTATTAGGCAGGAACTGGGGCACCTAAATTGGGAATAGATGTTCTCAGGGAAATGCATGACAGAAATGTGGAGGTTGTTTAGGGAACATTTGCTGATAGTGCTGGATAGGTTTGTCCCACTGAGGTAAGGAAGGAATGGTGGGGTGAAGGAACCTTGGGGGACAAGTGGTATAGAACATCTAGTCAAGAGGCAGAAGGAATCTTTTTTAAGGTTGTGGAGACAATGATCAGACAGGCTCTAGAGGGTTACAAGGTGGCCAGGAAGGAACTGAAGAGTGGACTTAGGAGAACTAGAAGGGGGGCATAAAAAAGCTTTAGTGGGTTGGATTAAGGAAAATCCTAAGGCACTCTACACTTACGTGAGGAACAAGAGAATGACCAGAGTGAAGGTACGGCTGATCAAGGATAGTAGAGGGAACTTGTGCCTGGAGTTGGAGGAGGTAGGTGAAGGACCCTCATGAATACTATGCTTCAGTTTTCACTACTGAGAGGGACCTTGACGTTTGTGAGAACAGCGTGAAACAGATGATATGCTTGAACAGGTTGATGTTAAGAAGGAGGATGTGGTGTAAAGGGGGTTCCAAGATGGCAGCGATCTGATAGGTCTGCTGTGCTGAGTTCTGCATTAAAATCCAAGTAAGGTGGGCTTTCAACTCCCTTCACTTGTCATCCACAAGAAAAATTGATTAAACAAAGTAATGCAAAATAATTAGAACCTTTTAAATTTTGATTCTAACATTCTGGGAACAAGATGAAAATGAATAAAGGAAAGGGAGCAAGAGGATTGCAGCAGGCAGGGCACTCCCCTACAGTGCCGGGCATATCCGTGGCCATAGCCCTGACTCCCGTGGTAGCGTCTTTGAACCCGTTGGGGCAGCAGAATCTAGTCTCGGAGTTTATAAACTCTGAGAGAAAATCAATTTGGCACTGGAACCGATCTCTGCCATGCTACAAAAGTATGAACAGAAGATCCGAATGCTGGATCGATATGCTAAGGCGGTCGAACAAAGGACTCCTGCGTCGGAGACTGCGGTTCAGAATTCAGTGGGACGGATCCTAACACTGGATGGCCAGGTTCAGGCCCTGCTGAACCAGGTCGACGACCTTGAGAATTGTGTTCAAAAGAGAAACCTACGGATAATTGAGGTCCCAGAATGTGAAGAAGGCGAGGGCCTGGTGCGCTTCCTGGAGCAGTGGCTCCCACATCCTCTGGGGTTGGGAGTCAAGTCAGGCCGGGTGTGTGTGGAGCGGGCCCACCAGATTGCAATGCATAGGCCCAGGTCAGATCAGTGCTCCCACCCAGTCCCAGTGCGATTCCAGTATTATAAAAAGAAACAACTGATAATGGAAACCTCCAGAAAGTTGAGAAAAGACTCACAGGCTCTGGTGTAAAAAGGTTCAAAAATTTTTTCAAGACCTCTCTGGGGCTATAATCAAGAAGAGGAAATGTTTTGATGAAGTCAGGTAGAAATTGAGAGATTTGAATATCCAATACTCTGTGAGGTACCCAACAGTACTGCACTTCAACCATGGAGGGTCTGTTCATAATTTTGATTTAGCAGAGAAGGCAAGGGATTTTTTTGGACTCTTTGAAATAAATGGTCTGGGTTGGGGGTTACAAAAAAGGCTATGGACAATGGCATTACCATTCCTTTCATGGTTGTTGGTCCTGCAGGCAGGGCATTGCTTTGATGTAAAATTCCCTTTTTTCCCTCTTTTTTAGTAATTTTTTGTTATTTCTTTGTTTCCTCTGGGTGAGGGTTAGTTATTTCTTTTACTGAAGACAAATGGCTTTGATGTATGGAGGGGATGGAATGAGCATCCACTTTTAACTCTCACATGTGTAAATAATAGGTTTTCTTTGTCTCTGTATTGCTTGGGTTTGGGGTGCGGCAATGGCTGGAAGGAATCAGGATGGTTGTAAGGTTTGGGAGTAATGCCCACTATGGGTGAGGGGGGAAATCTCCAGCAATTTGTTGTTTACATGTTTGTTAATTAAAGAGTAGTGGTTAGTCTTTTAGTTTTGGTAGTATCTGTAGTGGTGTTTTTTAGCTTTTATAAATTCAGTCTTTTCTCCACTTGGCACACCATGAGTAAGCTTCTTCCTCTCGGAGGGGCTGCAGGCCGCTCTGGGCAGTCATGACCAGTGGTTAATTATTTCTCCTCTCTGCCTTTTCCTAGTTGCTGAGTATGAAATAATTAAACCCCTTGCACCTGGAACATAAAGGGGAACCATTCCCCAATCAAAAGAAAGAAGGTGCTCTCAAACCTCAGAAAGGAGAGGGTTGGCATCGCCCTGTTACAAGAAACACACTTGAATGACAAGGAACATTTGAAGTTACAGCAGGGAGGATTTGGTAGGGTATTCTTCTCCTCTTTTAATTCTAAAAGCAGTGGAGTGGCCATACTAGTACGGAGGAAGGAATCGCCCATTCCAGATAATACAACAAATCAAGGATGAGCATTGCGGGGTTGATCATCCTCAAGGGAAAGAGTATGGCATACTGAATGTCTATTCCCCCCCCCCCAGCGTACTCCCTTAAATTCTTAATTGACACAGTCTCAAATTAATGGCTTTTGGGGTACATCATACGATTATAGGGGGAGACTTCAACCGTCTCATGCATCCTGAGGTAGACAGGGTGCCATAGGGTCTCTTGGGTAACTTCCTGCAATTCAGACAGTGAGTGGACTTGTGTTGGGAGTTGGAGCTGGTGGATGTGTGGCGATGTCTCCACCCTAATGGTGGGAATTTTACCTTTTATTCCAAGTGCACGTGAGAATTGATATGTTCTTTGTTCCATCAACCTGTTTTGATTCAATGCTATTCTGCAGGATTGGGAACATAGCCATTTCAGACTATGCAGCAGTGTACTTGGGTGTCAAGATCAGGAGGAGTGGAATAAACACACAGCATTGGTGCATGGATCCATTTCTTTTGAAAGATAGCAAATTTATAGAGTGCTCTTCACAAGGGAGTTTGGGATCTTCTGGGACATCAACTCGGGTACAGCAAGTAACCCATTGGTGCTTTGGGAGACCACCAAGACATATTTAAGGGGTTTAATTATTTCATACTCAGCAACTAGGAAAAGGCAGAGAGGAGGAGAGTAATGGATGCTGGAGGCCCAGCTGAAAGCAGCCGAATCAGCATATTATGATTGACCATCTGTGGTTAAGTTACAGCGGGTCAAAAGTCTCCAGCTGCTCTGAACTCAGTACTTACCCAGGCAGCAGAGAGGGAGATCTTCCTTGCAAAGCAAGGGGTATTGGATTATGAGGATAAGCCAGCTGGATATCTGGCTAGGAAGAAAAGTGCCCCGTAGTCCATTGTGTCTATTAGGGAGAGAACGGGTACTATCACTCGCAAGTTGAGAAAGATCAATGCCATATTCAGGAAGTCCTATGCAGAGTAATACCAGTTGAAGGGTTGTGAAGATGGAATAGCAAGAATGGAATCTTTTTTTGAGAATCTGGACCTCCCAGGTATAAATGCAGAACATGCCTCCCTTTTGAATGCACCCTTAACAATACAGGAGATACAAGAGGCAGTAAGGCAGCTCCAAAGTGACAACGCACCCAGCCTGGACGGGTTCCTGAATGAATATTACAAGGAGTTCGTAAACATGTTGGCAAGTCAATATTGAATATGTATATCATTCATACAGCCAGGATTGCCTTCTGTCCTCTCTTAGGGAGGCCAATATCTCTCTTATTCTAAAGAAGAAGATCGTGAGGACTCTGCCTCATATAGACCTATCTCGCTTCTGAATGCAGATCTTAAAATCCTGTCTAAAGCACTAGCCCTGAGATTGGAGAAGGTACTGCCCACTATCATAAAGGAAGACCAGATGGGTTTTACCAAGGGTTGTAGCTCTTCCATTAATGTCAGAAGGGTGTTGAATACAGTGCATGTATGCCAGCAGAGGTGAACTCTGGGCTTGGTGGTCTTCTTAGATGCGGAAAAAAGTGTTTGATTGGGTGGAATGACTGTATCTTTTTGGTGTACTGGAATGTTTTGGCCTTGTAGGGGCTTTTGCTAAGTGGATGACTATTATATAATGACCCCAAGGCAGCAGTCCTTACGACCAACATAAAATCAGACAATTTTAGCATCGGGAGAGGCAGTCAACAGGTGTGTCCTCTCGAGCTGCTATTATTTACTTAGTAATTGAACCGTTAGTGGAGGATATTCAGAAGGACTCTGAAATTGTGGTGCCAAAGTTAGGATTGGGAGGGCACAAAATTACTCTCTATGCTGGTGATGTTCTCTTTTTGACTAACCTGGAAAAATCTGTATCTCAGCTAATACAAAAGATTAAATTTTTCAGCACTTTCTCAGGTTATAAAATTAATTTTACAAAATCGGTAGCCATGCCCGTGGGAGACTTGGTGGGCGTGCCTGACTTGGAGGATGGAACACAATTTCCTTTCTGGTGGTCACAAAAAGGTTGTCTTTACTTGGGTATTTGTATTACCCCTGTTTTCCACCAGCTGTACGGAGCTAACTTTGTGCAATTGTTTGATAGGATAAAACAGAATCTGCAGTGTTTAGATTAGATTAGACTTACAGTGTGGAAACAGGCCCTTTGGCCCAACAAGCCCACACCGACCCGCCGAAGCGCAACCCACCCATACCCCTACATTTACCCCTTACCTAACACTACGGGCAATTTAGCTTGACCAATTCACCTGACCCGCACATCTTTGTGACTGTGGGAGGAAACTGGAGCACCCAGAGGAAACCCACGCAGACACGGGGAGAACGTGCAAACTCCACACAGTCAGTCGCCTGAGTCGGGAATTGAACCCGGGTCTACAGGCGCTGTGAGGCAGCAGTGCTAACCACTGTGCCACCGTGCCGCCCATGTGCCACCGTGCCGCCCACGGGAGGTGGAACTGAAGACTTACAAAATATTACATTGTGCCTGGTTTCAACATGCAATGAAACAACAGTACAGTTTATTTGCAATGGATGGTTGTGTGGACATATCTAGGTCAAACAAAGAATTGTTGAGGAAATTGCTGCCAATGACAAATTAACTAAAGCAAACAATCCTATTTCAGGTAAATTTTTGAGCAGGTGAAGTCCACCTCCACTACTCTTCTGGCATCACTTGAAAGAGGCCTCTAAGCTACTCGACACTTTTGGGTGACAGCAACTTTGTTTATTATGTTAATTCCCTTCTAACCTGCTATTTGTTCATTTGCAGAAGAATTTAAGGACTGCTGAGAAAAGACACATTTTGTCAAAGTTTTTTGATGATGACTAAGAATTAATAGTCAAGATTTGTTTACATTTTAAAACAAGATTGACTCTGATTGGTCAACGTATTGTCATCGGGAATTAACCCAAGAATGGCTGTCACCTATTTTGTTGAGTGGAAATAGGTGCGGTATGTGCAGATGTTCTTCCTGTCAGAAAGGAACAAGACTCAGTGTGTTAATACACTTAGCTTCCAGTGTGCTAGATGTGTCAGACTGAGTCTGACTGACAATCCCAAACCGGCTGTCGGCATAACTCTGTGCATACTCTAGATTATTAGCAATGTTGTGCAATTGCGAAATCACATCTAAATTTGGAACCATAGTCTGATTGAAGGTGGTCAGTATCTTGCTTATTTCAAACAGCCAAAAGGATTAGTTGTTTGATATGATCTGCCAGTCTTTGAGTGATATAAACTGCATATTTGACACCAAACTGGCACTGTCAGTTATCAGGTAACTGTTGTATTCTCTATATTCAATGCCTATAGCCTCACAGCATTCACTTGCCAACCAATCAGCACTTTTCTCTCATACAGTGTAGGTGTAGCTTTGTCCTTATTCATGAACTGTCACAATAATTATAACATTGTTGTTTTTGGTAATACTCAAGCTCTTGCTGTTGTTGAGATGCTAAAATATCTATAGTCTGCTAGGATAGGGTGAGAAACACTAACTTCTCCTTCAGAACATTGAGCAGGAACACAAAGTTCCTGTAATGGCCATATTGTTTGCATCTCTGATTAGCATAGATGATTCTAATTATAGCATTTTTTTGGGGAAGGAGATATGAAGGAATGAGGCAAAGCATTAGTAATTCCATGCAGTCATTGAGCTATAGCTGATTGGGGTAGTTTTACTTTTCATTTTCTAAGCAGTAATCTGGCAGATTGGATAGCCTTATAGACTAATTATCAAAGGAAATATGTACTGGCATTGGAGGAGTTCAGAGCAGAGACGTTTACTAGGTGAATTTTGGGAAGGATGGATTTGAAGAAATGTTGAATAGGTTGGTTTGTCTTAGAAACGTAGAATATAGGCATAGGAGTAAGCCATTTGGCTCTTCATGCCTGCTTCACCATTCATTATGATCATGGCTGATCATCCAACTCAATGGTTTGGAGTTTTAAAATTATTGAAATATATAACGTTCCCAGGATGTTTGACAGGATAGATGTGGAAAGGTTGTTTCCGCTGTGGGTGAGTGAAGTACTAAAAAGGATATTCTCAGATATACCCATTTAAGACAAAATGAAGAAGAATTTCTTCTCTCAGAGGGAAGTGAATCTGTTGAATTCTTTGGTGCAAAGGACTGTCCAAGCCAGATTGTTAACCATATTCAAGATGTGGAGGTGCCAGTGTTGGACTGGGGTGGATAATATTAAAAATCACACAACACCAGATTACAGTCCAACTGGTTTATTTGGAAGTACTAACTTTCAGAGCACTGCTTCTTCATCAGGTAACTAGTGGGGCAGGATCATAAGACACGGAAATTGTATTAAAACATCATGCAACTGATACAGTATATTGAACAATAATGTGGTGTTGCGAGTGTGGTGCTGATCAGGCAGCATTTGAGGAGCAGGAGAATTGACGTTTTGGGAAAATTTCTTCAGGGCAGGCATCCTTGCAAGAGGATTTGCAGTAGGGCTAAAATCAACTAGGTAAAAACAAGGACCGCAGATGCTGGAAACCAGAGTCTAAATTAAGAGTGGTGCTGGAAAAGCACAGCAGGTCAAGCAGCATACGAGGAGCAGGAAAATTGATGCTTCAGGCAAAAGCCCTTCATCACTAATGGAAGAGAATGCCTGACTTGAAGAAGTTTTCCTCCTCTCTCTACAAGAATCTCAGTGAGTCTCTCTCTCTCACTGCAATCTCTCCACTCTGCAGGCACCCTGCCTTTATTCTTGATGAAGGGCTTTTGCGTGAAATGTAAATTTTCCTGCTCCTCATGATATGGGTGATGTAATTTCTGCAGTTTAACTAAGGGTTAATAAGTAAGGGCGAACTGTGAGACTGAATGTAAGTTAGCCTGGAAACAGGGAAAAACTGTTATGTCAAAAACATGGCGGTTTGTAACCTTGAATGAAACTGACGTAAGCTGTTAATTAAAACTAGGCTGCTATGAAGCTAGGTAACCTTGGCAATAATACAATAGAAGCTCTTAAAATATTAGAAACATACAGATAACCAAGGCCTGGGATAGAGAAAAATAATGTAATGTTTAAGAAACAGGTGGCCATGATACAATAGTAGCTCTCAGAATATTAGAAACATACAGATAATCAAAGCGTTGGCAGAGAGAAGTGTGAAATGTTTTGACCAATGGAATTGTTAAAAACAATATAAATCAAAGAATTGGCAGAGAAAAGCGTGAAATGTTTTAACCAATGGAATTGTCATTAATGTTTTTACATGTAAAAATAATGTATAAATATCAGTGCTGTAAAATCTTCCGGCGCGATTTTCCGAAGCTTTATTTTTTGGAAGCCGCCCAAACTTGCAAGTTTGAAATAAACATCCGTTGCTCATTTGTGTGTCTCGCAGCATTTCGATTTGCCACGGGAAAAGCGGTAGCCGGAGGGGATGAGGGCTGGTGCTGACAGCTTGGAGTTCGCCTCCTAGGACAGGACCTTGTGGACAGTCTCCCTTGAAGTCAAGGGTTAAAGGACAGTCCGCGGTCGGCAGAGTGTGGAGGCAGAACTCGGTTGATCTGAACTATAACCCTAGTGTAGAGTGGTTAGCCGAGTGTCAGGGACTATTCTCCGGAGATTTAGAATACCTAGACAGAATTCACTTATAACACTCAGATGCTGCCTGACCGCTGCGCTTTTCCAGCACCACTCTAATCTAGACTCTGGTTTCCAGCATCTGCAGTCCTTGTTTTTGTCTGAGGGAGAAGGTGACACGTTGGAGAGGAAGGTGGAGCAGATAGATAGAAAAGGTGATGGATGGGTCAGGAGGGCGGTGCCGAGTTGGAGGCTTGGGACTGGGATAATGTAGGGGGAGTAGAAATTAGGAAACCGTTGAAAGCCACATTTATCCCGTGTGGTTGCTGGATCCCAAAGCAGAATATGAGGCGTTCTTACTCCAGGTGTCAGAGGAGCACTTCAACTCCCCCTCCCACTCCATCAAGGACATGCAGGTCCTGTGCCTCCTCCATCGCCAAACCCTAACCACTGACACCTGAAGGATGACCTTCCCTCTCCCCCCGTTATCTCTCAGGCCCCCTATCCACAAGCCTCATTCCTGGTGAAGGGCTTATGCCCGAAACGTCGATTCGCCTGTTGTGCTTTTCCAGCATCACACTCTAATCTAGGCCCTGATCTCCAGCATCTACAGTCCTCACTTTCGCCGAGCTGACTTGATAGGCCCAACGGCCTCCTCCTTCGCCGCCGCACGTGTACTGACGTCAGCACGCAGGGCTCCGTGCGGGATGACGTTAACGGACTTCCCCCGCTCACGTCGCATGTTTTGCCTCCAAAGAGGGTGTGCGAACCTGACGCGCCTGCGCAGATCGCTGGGGCGGTTGAGCGACGCTATCACGTGATATTGGGGCACCGATTGGTCGAACGGCTCAACCAATGGCGTGCGAGGTCAGAGGGGAATGGTGAGAGTTGAGGCGAAGGTGAGTGGCGGTGTGGAGGGTTGTCTGCCCCGGAGTGGAGCTGAGTCCTGACCTCGACCCGGCCCGAATGGAGGCCGTCCGGCTTTAAAGGCTGGCAGCGCGAATTCTCCCTCGACCATCTACCCGTCGGGGTTACCGCGATGACGGCCAACGAGGAGCAGACGGTGAGCTGATGGAGCCTGTCAGTTGAGCCGGCCGCTTGCCTCCCTGGATCGTGTCAGGGTTGCAGGCGGACAGTGAGAGGTTAATGAGAGGGCCGCGGAAACTCGGCCGCTGCTCTTATAACTTCAGTCCCTCGAAAGCTGAAGGAGCAAGGGAATTGGAGATGATGAGACTGGGTCATCTGTCAGCAGTGTGAATGATAGTTTCTTATTGCTTGCCTTGTACAGCAGAGATAACGCCGGTAGTGTGACACAGAGGAGAAGTGGGTGAGGCGTGTTTATACATTTTCTTACGAAGTTTTCAGTACTAACACTCTCCCTGAATCTGGGGTACCGTGGAATTAAATTTTGAAGTACACTGCAAGAAAGACCATAGCCAATACTCTCAATGTATCATTTTTAAGGGTTTAGAAGAGATTCACCAGGATGTTGCCTGGGATGGAGCTGTTTAGTTGTAAAGAGTGATTAGGCAGGCTGGTGTTGATTTCCTCTGAGCAGAAAAGCTGATGGAGTGACCAGATTGAGGTGAGCAAAACTCTTCCCCTTAATTGAGGGGTCAATAACTAGAGAGGACAGTTTTAAGGTAAGATGCAGGAGATTTATTGAAGAATTGTGGGGAAAAAAGTGCTCCTAGAAGGTGCTAGGTGTCTGAAAGTCTGCTGAAAAGATTGGCACTTTTTGGAACCTATGGCAGACGAGGTTAGATCTAAGCGTAGAAATGGAATTAAAATAAATAGATGCCTGATGATTGGTGTGGACATGGTATACTAAAGGGTGTCCTTCCATGTTGTAGAAACTCTGTTACGAGATTGGTTGTAGCCTGTCGAATTTTCTTTTCCCAGAGATTACTGCAAGGAAGAGTAAGTCGAGATTAAGATGTGGATGACAGCCTTGATCTTATTAAATGGTGAAGCAGGCTTGAGAGAATAATCTACTCCTTTATATTTGTGCATGTGTGCATCAGCAACTTTTCCTCACATCAATGGAAATAATTGTTGTTCCTTTTTTTTGTTGCTGACTTAAGTTCTTCAAACTCCCTATGTCATAGAACTGTGGCATTATCTTCACCACATCAAGGGGAGCAATACAAGAAGGGAGCTTCTTCCCACTACTCTCTGAAAAGTCATTCAGAATGGATAGATTGGATTACTTACAGTGTGGAAACAGGCCCTTCGGCCCAACAAGTCCACACCGACCCACCCATACCCCTACATTTGCCCCTTACCTAACGCTACGGGCAATTTAGCATCGCCAATTCACCTGACCCACACATCTTTGGACTGCGGGAGGAAACCGGAGCACCCGGAGGAAACCCACGCAGACATGGGGAGAACGTGCAAACTCCACACAGACTGGTGCTGTGAGGCAGCAGTGCTAACCACTGTGCCACCGTGCTGCTCACGGATAATAACTGTTGACTTTGTCAATGATGCCCAAATCTTGTAAATGAATAAATAAAAATGTATCATTAGCTTCTACAGTATCAAAATTAATTGGATCATGTCAAAATTAAATTTGAGTTTTGTTTGATTTTCTCTCATCCTGTTCCTGAAGAGAGGCACCCATAAAAAACCACATCATATATTTGAGTGTTCCAGAAAATCTACGAAGTTTAAAAAAAATTACTCACCACCAGGTTGTAGGCCCACAGATTTATTTGGAGGCACTAGCTTTTGAAGCGCTGTGTCTTCGTCAGGTGGTTGTGGAGCAAAATCATACGACCCAGAATTTATAACAGGATTGCAGTGTCATTGGAATGTAATAGTAAACAAATTTAACTAAAATATTACATTCCAATGACACTGCAATCCTGTTGCTATAAATTCTAGGTTGTATGATTCTGCTCCACAACCAACTGCAAATGTGTTGCTGGTCAAAGCACAGCAGGCCAGGCAGCATCTCAGGAATAGAGAATTCGACGTTTCGAGCATAAGCCCTTCATCAGGAATAAGAGAATTTTTACTCTGCTCCACAACCACCTGATCATGAAGAAGCAGCGCTTCAAAAGCTAGTGCTTCCAAATAAACCTGTTGGACTATTACCTGGTATTGTTATTTTTAACTTTGTCCATCCCAGTCCAACACCAGCATCTCCAAATCAGAAAATCTACAATTTCCTATCTTACAAACTTGTGACGAAAGCAAACTACAGCTATTGAAAATCTGGAATGAAATCAAAAACTGTTGAAAAAGCTGGCAGTAGCCATTAATGTTTCAAATCATTTATCCTTTGAGAGAATTTATTACCTTGCTTGTTCTAGCATTCTTTAAAAGCAATTTAAATTTATCTGCATTGTCCTAATGGATATATTATCATAATGATGTCAGGAGATGACAGTGAAAAATACTTTCCTCTCCACATTAATGTTGGAATTGGGTCTTGCTTTTGTTTTCAGATGGAGCTTGAAGCTCTTCGCTCCATTTATGAAGGTGATGAATGTTTTAAGGAACTTAGTTCAGCATCTTTTCAATATAGGGTAAGTTAAGTAAGTCATTTTATGCAAATACAATTGTACTTAATAATTTAGAGTTTTTGACTATCATTCCTGTACTTCAAATATCATATACTATAAATAATGTATCTACAATAGGAATGAACTCAGTTACAGTAGCACCTCTTTTGAGAAAGGCTTGTAATGAAGTTCTCAGGTGTCAGTATTGGGATTGTTGACTTTTCCTGATATATATTAGTACCATAGGCCTTCTCGTTCAGGGCACATGTTCAGTGTGTTATGAATTAATGGCAACACAACTGCACTTTACACCATACTATATAATACAGCACAGGAACAGCCCCTTCAGCCTACCAAGTCTACACCAATTTCAAATCCTCATTTAGAGCCACTACTTCCTGCCCATATGTGTTTATTCCTCTGTTCGTCTTCCCTTCGTGTGTCTATCATGATACACCTTAAGCATTGCTAAATGCCCGCTTCAACCACCTCCAGTAGAGTACATTTCAGACATCCACTATGCTCGTCAGCCTCTGATATTTTCAATGAAAACAATCTGAGTTTATCTAACCTCGCCCATAATTAAAACCATCCAGACTAGGTAAAATCTTGGTACATCTTCTCTGCACCTTCCAAAGCAATCATGTCCTTCTGGTACTGTGGCGACCAGAACAGCAAGCAGTATTCCAAATGTGGCTTAACTAAAGTTTGTACAGCTAACATAAGTTAGTGAGTTTTATAACTGATGCCTTAGCTGATGAAGACCAGCGTGCTGTATGCCTTCTGGACTACCTTATCCACCTATGTTGCCAATTTCAGGAATCATTGGACCGGATCCCTCTGTATATTAATTCTCCTAAGGGTTCTGCCATTTATCATATAATTCGCACCTGAATTTGATCTTCCAAAATGCATCACCTCTCATTGTTCCGAATAAATGCCATCTGCTGTTTCTGTGCCAAAATCTGCAATCTATCTATATCCGATTGTATTGTTTGACAACCTCCTTCACTATCTGCATCTCCGCTAATTGTGGTGTCATCAGCAAACTTACTAATCAGACCAACTACATTTTCCTCCAGATCATTCATATGTAAATATTGCAAGCAACAAAGATCCCAGCACTGATCCATGCGGAAGCCAATAGTTACTGATCTCCATTCTGAAAAGCACCACTCCATTGCTATTCTATCTTCTAAGACCAAGCCAGTTTTGTATTCATCTAGCCAGCTCAGCCTGATTACTCTACCTTCTATATTTACCTGTCATGGGGTACCTTGTCTATGCAGACAACATCCACTGGCCTTCCCTCATCAATAATTAGAGTCCATAGAGATGTACAGCATGGAAACAGACCCTTCGGTGCCACCCCTCCGTGCCGACCAGATATCCCACCCAATTTAGTCCCACCTGCCAGCACCCGGCCCATATCCCTCCAATTTATATACCCATCCAAATGCCTCTTAAATGTTGCAATTGTACCAGCCTCCACCACATCCTCTGGCAGCTCATTCCATACACGTACCACCCTCTGTGTGAAAAAGTTGCCCCTTAGGTCTCTTTTATATCTTTCCCCTCTCACCCTAAACCTATGCCCTCTAGTCCTGGACTCCCCCACTCCAGGGAAAATACTCTGCCTATTTATCCTATCCATGCCCCTCACAGTTTTGTAGACCTCCATAAGGTCACTCCTCAGCCTCCAATGCTCCAGGGAAAACAGCCCCAGCCTGTTCAGCCTCTCCCTGTAGCTCAGATCCTTCAACCCAGGCGACGTGATTGTAAATCTTTTCTGAACCCTTTCAATTTTCACAGCATCTTTCTGATAGGAAGGAGACCAGAATTGCACACAATATTCCAACAGTGGCCTAACCAATGTCCTGTACAGCAGCAACATGACCTCCCAACTCCTGTACTCAATACTCTGACCAATAAAAGAAAGTATACCAAACGCCTTCTTCACCATCCTATCTACTGCAACTCCACTTTCAAGAAGCCATGAACCTGCACTCCAAGGTCTCTTTGTTCAGCAGCACTCCCTAGGACCTTACCATTAAATGTATAAGTCCTGTTAAGATTTGCTTTCCCAAAATGCAGCACCTCGCATTTATCTGAATTAAACTCCATCTGCCACTTCTCAGCCCATTGGCCCATCTGGTCCAGATCCTGTTGTAATCTGAGGTAACCCTCTTTGCTGTCCATTACACCTCCAATTTTGGTGTCATCTGTAAACTTACTAACTGTACCTCTTATGCTCGCATCCAAATCATTTATGTAAATGACAAAAAGTAGAGGACCCAGCACCGATCCTTGTGCCACTCCACTGGTCACAGGCCTCCAGTCTGAAAAACAACCCTCCACCACCCACCTTCTGTCTTCTACCTTTGAGCCAGTTCTGTATCCAAATGGCTCATTCTCCCTGTATTCCATGAGATCTAACCTTGCTAATCAGTGTCCCATGGGGAACCTTGTCAAACACCTTACTGAAGTCTATATAGATCACATCCACTGCTCTGCTCTCATCAATCTTCTTTGTTACTTCTTCAAAAAAACTCCATCAAGTTTGAGACATGATTTCCCATGCACAAAGCCATGTTGACTATCTCTAATCAGTCCTTACCTTTTCAAATACATGTACACCCTGTCCCTCAGGATTCCCTCCAACAACTTGCCCACCACCGAGGTCAGGCTCACCGGTGTTTAGTTCCCTGGCTTGTCTTTACCACCCTTCTTAAACAGTGGCACAATGTTTGCCAACCTCCAATCTCCCGGCACCTCACCTGTGACTATTGATGATACAAATATTTCAGCAAGAGGCCCAGCAATCACTCCTCTAGCTTCCCACAGAGTTCTTTGGTACACCTGATCAGGTCCTGGGGATTTATCCACATTTAACCGTTTCAAAACATCCAGCACTTCCTTCTCTGTAATCTGGGCATTTTTCAAGATGTCACCATCTATTTTCCTACAGTCTATATCTTCCATATCCTTTTCCTGATGCAAAATATTCATTTAGTATCTTCCCCCATTTTCTGTGGTTCCACACAAAGGCCACCTTGCTGATCTATGAGGGGCCCTATTCTCTCCTTAGTTACCCTTTTGTCCTTAATATATTTTGTAAAAACCCTTTGGATTCTCCTTAATTCTATTTGCCAAAGCTATCTCATGTCCCTGTTTTGCCCTCCTGATTTCCCTCTTAAGTATACTCCTATTTTCTTTATACTCTTCTAAGGATTCACTCGATCTATCCCGTCTATACCTGACATATGCTTCCTTCTTTTTCTTAACCAATTCTGATCATGATCGCAAAAGAAACTCAAACCAAGGTGGTGAGACCTGACCTTCCCTGCATGATGTATTTGTCTTATGATTAATCATGAAGCCAGTGGTTATGATTGATAAATACAGTTGCATCTTCCTCTTTGTGTTGATACAATTTCTTTTGCACTTTTGTCTCTTTTTGTTTTTTAAAAAGGATTTTTTTTTAAAAAAGTCTCTCTGGAAATTTACCAGACACCAGGAATAAACTTGACAGTTCCATCAATGTGGTGAAACTTGTGAAACAATTTGCTGACACATTCTGGGTGGTCTGGCAAAGCTAAAATTTCACTGTCCTTTTCCATTTGTTCCCTTTAAAAAGGAGAACAGATACGACCACTGACTAGGAGCAATATTGCAAAGTGTTCTATTTATAATTACTTCATTTGTCTGCCATTACTGCATTCTGTTTTGTTTTTCCATATTGTTTTAGGTAGGTAACCTTGGTGACCCTAAAGCCTTCCTGCTAGAAATTTCATGGCCTGAAATGTATCCAGAACTGCCCCCAAACATATCATTGAACGCATTCTTCAATAATAGCATGTAAGAATTCCAATCGTACTTAGCAGAAAATGCTGGATTTACAATTTTATAGGTGTGTAATTAATTGATTTGTGAATTAAAATCTAACTGTCATCTTTGAATAAGTGCTCTGTATTCAAGATTTCTGCACTCAAAACAAAACCCGGCATACACTTTTTGGTAAGCTATCTCCTTCAGTTTCATTCGTTTTTAGTAAGGCACATCATACTTAACTATCATGCTGAAGTCTTTTTCAGTTAGGGAACAAAAGGTTGATGAAGATGATGGATGTTCATGTGACATACAGGAATTTCAAAAAGGCTCTTAATAAATACAATACGACAAACTTAGGGGCAAAGTTATGAGTCAATAAGAGTCATTACCGACATAATTATTAAATTGGCTGTCTGTGTGATTAGACTTTTAGATTAGATTAGATTAGATTAGACTTACAGTGTGGAAACAGGCCCTTCGGCCCAACAAGTCCACACCGACCCGCCGAAGCGCAACCCACCCATACCCCTACATTTACCCCTTACCTAACACTACGGGCAATTTAGCTTGGCCAATTCACCTGACCTGCACATCTTTGGACTGTGGGAGGAAACCGGAGCACCCGGAGGAAACCCACGCAGACACGGGGAGAACGTGCAAACTCCACACAGTCAGTCACCTGAGTCGGGAATTGAACCCGGGTCTACAGGTGCTGTGAGGTGCTACAGATATGAATCAGTAATGGTTAATGGGTGTTTTTCAGACTTGAAGGCTTACAATGAAGTTCTCAAGTAGTCAGTATTGGGACTTTTGATTTCTCCTGATATATATTAGGGCACAATTTCAAAATTTGTGCATGATAGGAAACTTGGAAGCTTATGAACTGTGAGAAGGATCATGTAGAACTTCATTGACCAGTTGATAGAATCAACAGACCAGTGGCAGATGAAATTTAATGGAAAGAAGTGTAAAGCAGGAATCATAGGGTTAGAAATACAAATAGAAGAAAGGCTACAATTACAATGCGGGTGCAAGAATGGAGAGATTTCAGTGCATAAAGCATTCAATATAGCAAAATAGGTTAATAGTTTCCTAGACATTATTAGTGTGGATCTAGATAATAAAAGTAAGGAAGTTGGGTACTGCACTTTAGGATAAATTGGGACTGCATTAAAGAGGGTGCAGCCTATTCCAAAGCTGTCCTACTCTTTGCTGTTTGATTTGATTTTGTATTGTCACATGTACCATGATACAGTAAAAAGTATTGGTTTTGTGCTGACCAGACAAATAATACCTTACATAAGTATATCAGGGTAATAGAACAGAATACAGAATATCATGTTACAGCTACAGAGAAGGTGCAGAAAAAGATCACCACTAATACTTACGTGGTATGTTCATTATAGGGAAGAATCTGTTCTTAAATTTGTTAATGTGCTTTCAAACATTTGTATCTTCTACCCAATAGAAAAAGGTGGATGAGAGTATAATCGGGGTGGGAGGAGTCTTTGATTATGTTGGCTGTTTTCCTGAGGCAACAGGAAAGTTCAAAGATTCATTAGAATGGAGCAGGGATAAGAACTTCAGTAACTTCGATGGATCAGAGAAGTTGGCACTGTTTATTTCCTTGGAGGAAAAGATTGTTTGAAGAGATTTTACAAAGGTATCCAAAGATAGGGCAGAGTGTGGGATAGCAGAGTAAATGGGGAAAAGCTGCTCTGTTGGTGGAAGGATTGAGAACATGAAGACAGATTTCAGATAATTGACAAAAGAATCATGGTGACATGCGGAAACCCCTTTCACACAATGAGTGGTTGGGAGCTGAACTCCATTGCCTGAAAGCTTGGAGGCAGGTTCAATCAAGTCATTCAAGTGGGAGTTGGATTGTCATTTAAAAACGAATAGCGTACCGAACTAAATAGAGAAGGCACGAGACGAGATTGCTTGTGCAGAGAAGTGATGCAAATATGTACGGCCAAATGGTCTCGTGCGCTGTAATAGAGTTAGATTTTATTGTCGCCTGTACTCAAGTACACGAGTACAGTGAAAAGTGCACGAAGTTGCCATTCTCTGATGCCATCTTATCTCCAAAAACTAGACTTTTGAAAATTAAAATCAACCATCTTTGATATAAAACCCAAAACAATAAAATGCAAATTTCAGGATAGAAGAATAAAGCAGAAGTAAAACAGAGTCAAGTAAAAAAAAAAAATTCAGTGATGGACAGTCACTCTGGTGATACAATCTTCCTGCCGAACCTGATGGAGATATTTCTATATTCCATATGTCTATCACAGAAGAATTCCCCATAGCCAACAACATATAAAACAAACATATAAAACAACATCTGAACAAAAATAAATTAATCAAAACTAGGCTAGGAGAGTTAACAAAAAAAATCCTTTTTTTCAAATAAACACAATTCCCACACATTATCCCTTTTACATTGTGGCATAAAAAAAGTCAACAATAAAACTTTGATTAAAAATCAATTTGTTTTCCTTTCTCTGTAGATAAAAGGGAGGCTTTTCTGTGGTAGCTCATTTCATTAGTAATATGTGCTACCTAATTCTTTGCATAATTTTTACTAAGTAATTTCTTTTGTGTGAAAGCTTTACCTTGCAAAGTTCTGACCAGCTTGATAAAGAACTAATATAACATAGTGAATTACCTTTATCAGTAAAAGTGACAGTTAAAGTTTTAACCATGCACAGTTCCTTGGTTTGGTAAACCATCTGATTACATATTATATTAATACATATTCTGTGTGCCCTTCAGTTCTTCTTCAGTAAAGCAGGATATAATAGCCAAGCTACATGAACAGGCTGAAGCAAACTTGGGAACAGCAATGGTGTACACACTATTTGAATGGGCTAAAGAGAACCAAGAGGAGCTTATGGAAAACCATCAGCCAGTAGTTAGTGCAGTGGTAAGTCTGATAGTAAAGAATGCTATAATACTTTTCCCTGGGATGGGGGAGCTAGAGGGCATAGGTTTAGGGTGAGAGGGAAAGATATAAAAGAGACCCAAGGGGCAACTTTTTCACACGGAGGGTAGTGCATGTATGGAATGAGCTGCCAGAGGAAGTTATGGAGGCTGGTACAATTGCATCATTTAAGAGACATTTGGGTGGGTATATGAATAGGAAGAGTTTAGATGGAGATGGGCCAAGTCCTGGCAAATGGGACTAGATTGGAATATCTGGTCAGCATGGATGAGTTAGACTGAAGGGTCTATTTCTGCACTGTACATCTCTATGACTTAGAAATGTTTAATTCCAAGATATAACTTTTCAATAAAAATTGAATAATTAGGACCCAGTCAATTTAAAACATGACCTTTCAATTTAATGAACTTATTGTAATTCCTGTTTATATTAAACTTTGATGTTAATTTAACTTAATTATAAAATACCTAGAAGATGTTTTAAGCCTTTTTGAATTTTATTTGTGGAAATTTTGTTGGCCTCCTATTCTAAGAACAGGTATAAAATCAAGTTAGCAGATATTTTAACCTAGATGATAAACTTGCATCCTTTCAGAACCTTGGGCTATCCCAAAGCACTTCACAGTTAGTGAAGTCTGTGGAGGTGAGGTCATTGTTGTGATTTAGGAAATAGCACCCAATTTGCATACAGTAATATCAGTTAACAGGACTGAGTAAATGATCATTTTGAGGGGATGTTGGATAAGCATGAACAGAATGCCCGACTCTTTTGTGAAAAGTATCTAGGATGTTGTTTAATCATTTAATCCAATAATTGATATTCACTCAACCTTTTCTTGTGATGGGGTATATCTTCCTACTGTGGAGGGACTATTCTCATAGTGATATGTTGTTACATTAATCACTTTTAAACTACTCAGTAACAATATTGAATTGGTACCAATGTATATTTTTGGAATTTCCTACAGACGCTATCAATGACTGAAAATACTGTAACTTCTCATACTTCTGTTGCTAAGAAAAAGAAAAAAGAACAACTGTCAAAATCTCAAAAGAAGAAGTTGGCTGATAAAACAGGTTTGGAATGTTGCTTTGAAAGCGCAAGACAAAATAACTGTATCCGCAAACTAGGCTAAGATCGTGACCATTTTCCACTCCTGGAACATGAATGTGTGGGCTAAAGTTATTTTCATGTTACATTTTGATTATGCAATGCACTATTTCTATGCACATTCAGCTGTCATCCTGTGACAAGTAACATCAGCTCATCCTTTCCTTTTCTGAAGGACATCATGAAGCAGATGGATCTTCATCATGATTTCGTCATTTTATGATCACTTTTTTTCTTTTCCTTGATTTACTTAAATAATAGAATTTAAACTCGCTGCAGAGATGAGCTAAAGTCAGATAACTATTTCACGGTTCAACCACTTCAACTCTCCCTCCCACTCCGCTAAGAACATGCAAGTTCTGGGCTGCCTCCACTGCCAAATCCTAGCCACCTGATGCCTGGAAGAAGAACGCCTCATTATCCATCTAGGGACTCTCCAACTGCACAGGATCAATGTTGATTTCACCAGTCTCCTCATCAGATTCTGCCTGATGTGCTGTGCTTTTCCAGCACCATACTTTTCAACCTATTATTTTAGTAACAAAGCCACTATCATAGCTTAATTTTCAGCTTTTTAATATATAAAATAACCTCTGTCAGCTCACAAGGATATAGAAAAGATCTTTGTCACCAAGGTATGAAATGTGTGCTTGACATGACTTAAAAATTTCAGGCTGTTCGGGTCTGTGAGAAATAACTTCCTACCCTTTGCACTGACTTGACAATGAAATTTGTGAGATTGTGCTTCAGAAGGAGAATTGAACGCTGATCTGTACTTATAATTGTCAATCCCCTGCTGGCAGGGTATTTGTGGAAGTGAGGATCAGTTGTGATTCTTCCAAACTTAAATAGCTGACTAAATTTTGAAGGCTTCCATGTAAATTACAGCCAAAATCTGACTGCAATTCATGGTACACAGGCCAGCAAGGTGGAAGTGATGGGGAGAAATTGGGTTATAGGAAAGAAATGTGCATCATTGAATCTTATTCTGAAGACTTTTTTTTGTTTTGATTTCTGTATTAGATAACCGAGGGGAATTGCCACGTGGATGGAATTGGGTAGATGTCATTAAGGTATAATTTGTTTCATAAACTTCAACAATTTGAGATGCATTATTACCATTTTCACACCTGACAACTGTCTGGCTATATTTTAATGTACAGACTATTGATCTGATGTAATCACAATTATAGTTATTAAAATATATAAATCCTCTTGCTCTTAAGGACTAAAATGCTGGATTTGTAAATTACTTTCAAGCATTTCAGTTGCTAATATGATTTTCTATTTTTTTTTCCAATCAAACCAACTGATTTTTGCGTGACTTTGTTTTGGCACTTACAGCATGTAAGTATTTTTGTTATTGTTTCAAAATCTTCCCCTTAGAGTATTTTGTGTAATGCAGATTTCATTAACTGAGCTGGCTTGATGTGCTAGCTGAATTTCCCGTGACTAAGTGATATCACAGTAAAATTTGACTTAGCAATGAAGGCTGGCTAAATAGTAAGTCTGTCTTTCTTATTTGGAATGAAACTCGACAAATATGTGATTTCAGACCCTGATTGCAGTCCACCTCACCCACAGTTTTTACCCATCTCACCAACCTCTTTCAGTCATTTGACCTACCCCAAACTCTCTGCCCCACGTAGACGTTTACTTTCTGTTCCTAATCCTTTCAACTCTACACCAAGTGACTCCTTATCAGTGACTTTAACAATACGTTCTGGTGAAGGATAATTTTTTTCTTTTAGAAAGAAGGAAGTCTGAAAATGCATGAATGGAGTTCATGATTAGCAATAATTTCAAGTTGAAAGCTTTATTAAAATGTTGTGGCTAGCAAATGTAATTGCTCACCCCTAATTCTTCTGATTTTTAAAAATATGAGTAAGCCATTCAGCCATTGTGCCTCTTCGTCATTTGATAAGATCATGGGTGATCTGATCATAACTTCTACTCCAATTTTTATGTTTGTTTCCCATAATTAGAATCATTGAATCCCTACAGTGTGGAAACAGGAAAACGTAGGACTGCAAATGTTGGAGATCAGAGTCAAAAACTGTGGCCTGGAAAAGCAGCACCGGTCAGGCAGCCCTTCACCAAAATGTCGACTCTTCTGCTCCTTGGATGCTGCCTGACTTGCTGTGCTTTTTCAGCACCACACGTTTTGAATGAATGTGTGCAAACCAGCTATTTGGACTATCGAATCCACACTGATGCTCCGAACACCATCCCACCCACATCCACCCACCCTACCCTATTCGTACAAGCCAGCATTTCCCATGGCTAATCCACCTATCCTGCATGTCCGTGGGTGCAATGGGCAATTTAGCATTGCCAATCTACCTTACCTACGCGTCTTTGGACTGTGGAAGAAAACTGGATAGCAAAGTTAGATCTCATGGAATACAAGGAGAATGATCCATTTGGATACAGAACTGGTTCAAAGGTAGAAGACAGAGGGTGCTGGTGGAGGGTTGTTTTTCAGACTGGAGGCCTATGATCAGTGGAGTGCCACAAGGATCAGTGCTGGGTCCTCTACTTTTTGTCATTTACATAAACGATTTGGATGTGAGCATAAGAGGTACAGTGAGTAAGTTTGCAGATGACACCAAAATTGAGGTGTAGTGGACAGCAAAGAGGGTTACCTTAGATTACAACAGGATCTTGACCAGATGCACCAATGGGCTGAGGAGTGGCAGATGGAGTTTATTTTAGATAAATGTGAGGTGCTGCATTTTAGGAAAGCAAATATTAGCAGGACTTGTACACTTAATGGTAAGGTCCTAGGGAGTGTTGCTGAACAAAGAGACCTTGGAGTGCAGGTTCATAGCTCTTTGAAAGTGGAGTCACAGGTAGATAGGAAAATGAAGATTACGTTTGGTATGCTTTCTTTTCTTGGTCAGAGTATTGAGTACAGGAGTTGGGAGGTCATGTTGCTGCTGTACAGGACATTGGTTAGGCCACTATTGGAATTCTGGTCTCCTTCCTATCGGAACGATGTTGTGAAACCTGAATGGGTTCAGAAAAGATTCACAAGGATGTTGCCAGGGTTGGAGGATTTGAGCTCTGGGAGAGGCTGAACAGGCTGGAGCTGTTTTCCCTGGAGCCTCAGAGGCTGAGTGGTGACGTTATAGAGGTCTACAAAATTATGAGGGGCACAGATAGGGTAAATAGGCAAAGTATTTTCCCTGGGGTGTGGGTATCCAGAACTAGAGGGTGTAGATTTAGGGTGAGGGAAGAAAGGTATAAAAGAGACCTAAGGGGCAACTGTTTCACACATAGGGTGGTACGTGTATGGAATGAGCTGCCAGAGGAAGTGGCGGAGGCTGGTACAATTGCAGCATTTAAAAGGCATTTGGATGGGTATATGAATAGGAAGAGTTTAGAGGGATATAGGCTGGGTGCTGGCAGATGGACTAGATTGGGTTGGGATATCTGGTCGGCATGGACGGGTTGGACCGAAGAGTCTGTTTCCATGCTGTACATCTCTATGACTCTGACTCTAAATCCCATGCAGCTGTGGGGAGAATTTTTAAACTCCAACAGACAGGTCCCCAAGGGTGGAATTGAGCATAGGAGCCTAGCCATGTGAGACAGCAGTGCTAACAACTGAGCAATCATGCTGCCCCTTTCTGATTAAAACCTATCTAATTTAGCCTGGAATATATTCAATGATCCAGAAACCACAGAGAATTTCAAAGATGAATGAACGTCAGAGAAGGAATTCCTTCTCACTTCCATCTAACCCTTATACATGCCCCCTATATCTAGAAAACATCATGAAAGAAACAGGAAAATAGATACGTTGCAATTAATTTAAAGTCAAAGTTATTGCTACACGTATTAGTTCATGTAAATGAAATCTCAGTGAATAAATGTCCACTAGAGGTCCTTCCAGTTGGTTGTGCACATAAATCCCTTTCGTAGAACCCCATGTAGTCAAATCGCAAATGAAGGTGCAGTAGTAGAAAACTGGCAATTGGCTCACTTTTCAGGCATTTCTTTCCATAAATTATTGTTGTAACAGATTTTAAAAAAGAGCACAAATGGAGCTCAGCATTGCTGATCATTGAATTTGCAGGCAGGACAGTGAATGGAATTTTTTTTTAAAAGGTGGGAGTGTAGCATTATTGGTTGAGGAATCAATTCCAGCTTGAAAAGTGACTATGCATGAAATGAATTGTCAAATGAAGTGATGAGGGTTGAGCTTAAATAACAAAAAAGGCAGCCATGCTACTGGAATACTATAGACCTCCAAATAGTGAGGCGGAAATAGAATAGCATATATGTCGGCAAAATTCTAAGTGCAAAAACAGTAGGACAATAATTGTGAGAGACATCAACTACTTAATTGCTTTCAGCAGATGATATTTTTCTTTTTAATTCTTTTGATGTGGTGTGAATGTCAGTGGCAAAGCCAGGGTTTGCTGCCAGTCAATATTTATCCTTGAATTGAATGGCTTACTAGACTATTTCAGAACAGTTGATTCAATCTCATTGCTGTGGATCTGGAATCGCATCTGTCCCTAATCAGGTAAAAAATGACATATTTCTTTCCTTTAAAGGGCATTAGAAAATGATCCTCAAATGATGTCCAGACATCCTTTAACAGCCCAAGATACAACCCATCAGCCCTGTTGAATTATTCACCTTTAATTTGATTAGATTAGATTACTTAGTGTGGAAACAGGTCCTTCAGCCCAACTAGTCCACACTGACCTACTGAAGCGCAACCCACCCAGACCCATTCCGCTACATTTACCCCTTCCCCTAACACTATGGGCAATTTAGCATGGCCAATTCACATTTTTTTTGTTGGACTGTGAGAGGAAACCAGAGCACCCGGAGGAAACCCATGCAGAGAGAACATGCAAACTCACACAGTCAGTCGCCTGAGCCGGGAATTGAACCCGAGTCTCTGGCGCTGTGAGGCAGCAGTGCTAGACACTGTGCCAGAGACCATCCAATCTGTCAGTCCTTCCAGTTTTACTTCCCGCATTACGCTTTTCATATCTAATACCTCACTGGCCTTTTTGATAATGTCTGCATGCATTTTTTTCGAGTAAAAAGTGAGGTCTGCAGATGCTGGAGATCAGCTGAAAATGTGTTGCTGGTTAAAGCACAGCAGGTCAGGCAGCATCCTAGGAACAGGAAATTCGACGTTTTGGGCCAGAGCCTAATGAAGGGCTCTGGCCCGAAACGTCGAATTTCCTGTTCCTTGAATGCTGCCTGACCTGCTGTGCTTTAACCAGCAACACATTTTCAGCTGCATGCATTTTTTTTCCCAACCTATTCGCTTGCCTTCTTCCTGTAACCTTTGATCCCTTTACTAATCATGAATATATCTATTTATGTCTTAAATACACACATTGACTTGGCTTCCATGGATTCGGCACCCTCTGGCTAAAGAAATTCCTCCTCATCTCCGTTCTAAAGCAGCTCTGAGGATGTGACCTTGGGATCTAATCTCTCCTACAGGGTGGAAACACCGTCTCCATGTCCACTCTATCCAGATGTCTTATTATTTTGTAACTTTCGATCAGAAACTGCCCCTCCCATTGTGTTATAAACTCCATCGAGTACAGACCTAGAATCCTCAACTACTCCTTGTATAACAAGCCGCTCATTCTTGGGATAATTCGTGTGAACCGTCTCTGGATTCCCTCCAGTGTCAGCACATCCTTCCTTAGATACAGGGTCCAAAGCTGCTTCAATATTTCAAATGTGATCTGACCGGAGCCTTACACAGCCTCAATAGTACATACCTGCACTTGTTTACTAGTCCTCCTAAAATGATTGCTAATGTTGTATTTATCTTCCTAATTGCCAACTGAACATGCCTGTTAACCTTAGGAGTCCTTGTTCAGGATTCTCTTAAGTCCCTTTGTGCTTCAGATTTCCAATGCCTTTCCACATTTGGAAAAAAGTCCATGCTTCCATTCTTCCAACTAAAGTGCGTAACCTAACATTTTCCCGTATTGCATCCTATTTCCCACTTCTGGTTAAATCTCAACTAGAGTTCTGGTCACTATTACATGACAGCAATAATGGCTCTGAAGAAAGTAGAGTGGAAATTTAAAACTGTTGTCAGAACTTGAAAATTGCAGCAAGTAGGACACATTGGATAGAATAGGTTTGCTTTCCTTAGAGCAGAGAAAGTTGAGGGAGGATGACATGTACAAATTGAGGGGCCGAGGAAAAAGTGGTTAGCAAAGACAGGTTCCCCTCATACTAAAATCAATTACCATGAGGTGCAGATTTAAGGTTATTAATAGTAGGATTAAAGTTTTTTCATCCAGACAGTTTTGCATGTCTAGGATTTGCTGCCAAGTTTCACAGTAGAGGAAGAAATGCTACACTTTTGTTTTTAAAAAGTACCTGGATATACAGCTGAAGTGCTGTAATCTGCAAAACAATATACCATGTGCTGGGAGGTAAAATTCTGTTGGGTGGTTAGTTTTATTATTTGCTGAGCTGAATGATTTTTTTTCTGTGACATAACTTTTCTGTGGTTCTAAATCAGATTTTGCAGAGAGATTGAGATCAGAAACCCACATTAGGTTAAATTTAGAGCTATTTGTAATATGTTCTCTTCTGGGGTTACATGTGGATTGACTGACTGAAATCTCCATGATTAAAGCCATTCAAAACCCAGCAGTTTCAGACATTTGACATGGAGTTTGGGTTGTGATACACTGGTAATGAGATGGGTTCGATAACATTGAGATTTGTAACTGTGAAGCCATTCACACCAAGTCAAACGTAATGGGTTTCACTGTGTGGCTGTTCTGACGAATGGTCACTGAACTCAAAATGTTAACTCTGTTTCTGTCTCGGTAGTGTTGCCAGACCTAATTAGTTTCTCCAGCAATTTTTTTTTTACTTGTTTCAGATTTCCAGTATCTGCAGTTCTTTTGGTTTTATTATTGGTTTCAATGGCTTTGTTTTAAACCAACACCAGCTGTGAATACATTGTCTGGTGTTTCTATTTTCCAGCTTGACTAGAATGTTCATACAAATAGGAAGTGTGACATTCCATAGTAATGCTGAGTTCTGTTTTGTTCTGGTGAAAATTTCTGAAAGTAGCCACTTCCCATTGTGTGTTTGCCTTTTTATTTAAATAAAAGTATTTAAGCAAAATTACATTTCTTAAAAATTAGACTATTTCTCTTCCTGCTCTCTGGACATGACATACTATGTATACTTGTCCTCCTTTATCTACCTTGCATCTTGCATCCTCAAAGAATTCTAATGAATGTGTCAGGCTTGATTTTCCTTTTGCAAGATCGTATTGACTCAATTTGGTTGTATTATGATTTTCCAAATGTCTTCAATGCGTTCTTGTACTTTGCACAACAATTTCCTGCTTTTTGTCTCCCTTCTTTCTTGAATAGTCATGTTACATTTATCCTAAAGATCATGTTATTTAAAAAAGTGAGTTACAAAGTGATTAAAACCAGTTTTGGAAACTTATTCACCAGCCTCAATGTTTTGGTTTCATTTCCTAATATTTTTTATTTTTTTCCCCCTAGTTAAGCAAAACTGGCAGCAAGGATGAGGAGTAACCAAGGTTATGGACTGGCGTTAACTAGAATGTCAGATTTATTTTTGCTGGAGCACATTCATTTTCCTGTTTGTATGGAAACCTCTTTGATAAAATTACAGCATCCATTTAGTATGAAATCAATTGTGGGTTATGTTTTACTCTACAGACTAACTGCACATTTTGAAGGCAATTGTTGCACTAAATCTGACACTCAAATTAGTCTGTCTATTTACAAAGCAAAATAAATATAAAATAAATTGAACTACTAAGTTGGACACATGGTAACAGATTGCTTTGTTGCACATACTTCTAGTGGAGCATACCTCTGTTAGGCATGTTTTTAATTAGAAAACCATGGCTGAATATTTTCCTGAACGGCATTGTTAAGCTGGTGATCTGTCTGCAACCATGCTAACCGTTGCTGTTTTGACAAGGGTATTATGGACTATATTTCTTCATCTGTCATCTCCCCCTTTTTGATACCCTGACTTACCGTCATGAGGAAATCAACTGAAAATATTCAGGAATTGAATAAAGTTTTTAATATTTTTTATTGCATGGCCTCTTATTATAAAGCTTTCATTGCATATGCAGTCATGATCGGTGCATGTTATCTACCAAGATGTCAGGATTATAATTGACACAGATATTGGTATGTTATATTATTGCAGGTCACTTCAATGGGAAAGTTTTTGCACATGAATGGCAGGCAATGATTAATGCATATCCGGGTGCCTGAAGGCCTGTTAGTTACTAGTGAATTTTTGATCCTTGGAACACTAAATGATGGATAGAAAGTAATTTTAAGCAAATTTTAATATTTAATACCCATGCCAAATTGACAATAATGCCAGATGGTATATACCAATTTAGATCTATTGAAAAAGATCTTTACTAGCTTGACCAGTGAGTAAAAAAAATGCAATTCCATTGATTTAATTTATTCATTCACGGGATGCCAGTATTTTTGGAATGGTCAACATCTGGTCACAAATATACATAAATTTGGAGATGGAAACAAATGTAATAAGAGCAAATTTGTGAATATGGGAAGCTAAGTGGGAATGTGCTGTGAGGAGATGTAAAGCAATTCAGGAGAGTTGAGACAGACTTGGACAATTGGCTAGAACATCACCGATGGAATGTAATGTGGCAAAATGTGAGGCTATCCACTTTGGAATGAGAAGCAATATTTCTTTACAGCTGAGTATTTCTTAAATGATAAGAGATTGAAAAGTGTAGATGTACAAAATGACATAGATGTCACTGAGGCCACTGAAAACTAACATGCAGGGGCAGCAAGTCTTTAAGACGATAAGACATAGGAGCAGAGTAGACCATTCAGCCCATTGAGCCTACACAATCATTCAATAAGAGTGTGGCTGATCTGATAATCCTTAAGTCCAACTTTCCTGCCTTTTTCCTGTAATTCTTCATTTGCTTACTTATTAAAAATCTGTGTATCTCAGCCTTGAATATATTTAATGACCGGATCTCAACAGCCTTCTGTGGTCGAGTTGTGCAGATGCATTACCCTCTTAGAAAAGAGATTTCTCCTGTCTGTGTTAAACGTGCATCCCTTATTCTGAAATTCTTTTATACTCACTTGTGGGACATGGGGATCACTGGCTGTACTAGCATTTATTGCCTGTCCCTTGTTGCCCTTGAGAAGTGGGGTGGTGAGCTGCCTTCTGGAAATGTTGCAGTCTACATGCTGTAGGTTGACCCACAATGCCATTAGGGAGAGAATTTCAGGATTTTGACTCCGCAACAGCAAAGGAACGTTGATATACTTTCAAGTCAGGATGGTGATTGGTTTGCAGGGGAATTTTTCAGGTGATCGTGTTCCCTTATATCTTCTGCCCATGTCCTTCTCGATGGAAATGTTTGTGGGATTGAAAATTGCTGTTTAAAGATCTTTGGCAACTATCTTATGCTCTCTGGTCCTAGATCCAATGTGAGTTGACAAGGGGCCAAAACTCTTTACAGTATTCCAGCTGTGGTGTGACTAGTGTCATGTATAGGTTTTCTAAATCTATCTACTTTTATGTTGCACTTTAGGGGGATTAATACAATGTTAGCCTTTATTGCCAGAAGATTCTTGTATAAGGGTAGTGAAGTCTTGCTTCAATTGTGTAGGAGTTTGGTTAGATCACGCCTGCAGATATTGTGTGCAGGTTGTGTCCTTTTATCTAAAGGAAAGCTATTATTTCCATAGAGAGAGTACAACAAAGCTTGACAGACTTGTCGATAGGAAAAGCACAGCAGGTCAGACAGCATCAGAAGAGCAGGAAAGTGAACATTTCAGGCCAAAACCTTTCTAGCATCTGCAGTCCTTACTGTCTCCTCAATCAGACATGTCCATGGGAGGCAGGACTGACTTACGCAGACAGAGAGGGAAAAATGGGCCTGTATTCTATAGCATTTTGAAGACTGAGAGGTGATTGTAATGAAACCTACAAAATACCTAAAGGAATTGATAGCATAAATACAAGTAAGGAAGTGAACTGGAAGCACAACTCAAATTAAGGGGATGATACTAAGATTCCGGGTGAGAATTTCTTTTTGTTTGTCTTGGTGTGTGTCGCTGTAAAGTATAAGCTACTGTGTTATAGAGCTTTTCAACTCAATCTTGATGAAACCCAGAGTATCTCAGCTGTCAGATCAACTCTTCTCATGCAGTGCCTCTGGAGTGTTGCATGCTAACCACTGTGCCTGATCATAAGTATGTTCTCTGCAAAAACATCTCGCGAAGAAAAATGGTATAACATCTGTCATGGTGTGGTTTGAACCAGTGTCCGAAGAGCAGTCGTATCAGACTCTAGCTAGGAATACTGCAGTGAGTAACTCTCCTGATTGCCCAAAGCCTGTCCCCACCATCTTCAATGCACAAGTCAGGAATGTGATGGAATTCTCCCTCACTTTCCTAGACAGTGCTGCAGCACCAAAACTGAAGAAATTTGACACCGTCCAGGACAAAGCAGCCCCCTTGATTGGCACAAGCATCCAATCCCTCCACTACCAACAATCACTTGGAAATATATTGCTGTTCCTCCACTCTCCCATTGTGTACTACTAACGATGCACTGCAGGAATTCTCCAGACATCTTCCAAACCCGTGACCATTTCCATGTAGAAGGACAAGGGCAACAGATATGTGGGACCACCATCACCTCTTTCAAGTTACCTCCAAGCCACTTAGTATCTGGATTTGGAAATATATTACCATTCCTCCACTGTCGCTGGGCCAGAATCTTAGAATTCCCTCCCTAATGGCATTGCGGGCCAACCCACAGAAGGTGGACTGCAGTGGTCCAAGAAGGCAGCTCACCACACCTTCTCAAGGGCAACTTGGGATGGGCAATAAATGCTGGCCAGCCAGTGATGCCCACGTCCCTCAAATGAATACGAAAATACCGTTAACGTGGTTTTGCTTTCCATATATGCTGCCAGCCCTGCTGACTTTCTCCAATATTCTCTGTGTTTGTTTGCCAGAACATTAGCCTGTGGTTCTGGATTACCAGGCCATTGCTATAATTGCCATGATGCACTGTCTCTCTTTAAGTAGCTGGGTTGAAAAACGTCAATCATATTTTGAAGAGAAAGATTAAAGAGATTTAGAAAACAGAAAAACAAAGTGCCTTACGCCTAATCTAGATCTGGTTTCTTTTTCTGTTGAATGAAACATCAGAGTTCCTGCTCAGTGAGGTAATATAACCTGCCACGGAGAGATATTTAATCACGAACACTTTCCATCTGGTAACCGCACTTTATAACTTTGACTCATTGGCAACCGCATTTCTTAAGCTGTTGATTGCTATTTGGGTGCAGGTTTAGAATGGAACTGGAATACAAACCTGAGGAATCCAATGAAGGCTGCAGTAGGAGGAAGGTCATAGAATCTCAGAATTATCGCTTCTCCCCACCCTATACCCCTTACACCTCCTTCAATATCCACTCCTCCCTCACACCCATTATAGTGGCAGGTACTATCTACAAGGTGCACTGCAGCAATCCCAACAGCATCTTCCAAACCCATAATAACTACTGCCTAGAAGACAAGGGCAGCAGATGTATGGGAACACCTTCATGTGCAAGTTCGCCTCCTAGCCACTCACCACCCTACTTGAAAGTATATCGTTCTTTCAGTACTGCTGGGTCAAAATCATACAACTCTCAGCCTAATAGAATTGTGGGTCTACCTACAGCACGTGGACTGCAGCTGTTCAAGAAGGCAGCATGGCACCATCTTTTCAGGGGCAACTAGGTACAGGAAATAAATGCTGGCCTAGACAGTGGCGCCATGTCCAATGAGTGAATAAAAGAACCCCTCACAAGAGATTCATGGGTTATAAACTACTTTGATACCAAATTGACAATCTCCTAAATTCTTTGATAGACATTGTACCAAATGGAAGTAAAAGTGGAAAGTACTGCTGGTACTGGAAAACTAAAATAAAGACACCAAATATTGGAACTGCTGAGCAGACCTGGCAATGTCTGTGGAGAGTGAAACAAAGTTAACATTTCAGGTTGATGACTTTTTAATGGTGTTCGGATTGCTAGAGTCTCAATGTTGTCATGGTTACCTCTGGATTTAATTTTAAGCTGCATTGTGTGCATGTGTATAGAAGGCGTGACTTGATTTACCATCTCAAAAATATAAAGGGATCAAGGCTCTAGAGGAATCCATTTCTTTTATGGCTCCCATTTCAATCCATCTGTGGCATGCAGATTAATCACTGTATATTAAACAAAACTAAAATATTGTGGATGCTAGGAAGTGAAAGTGAAACAGAAAATAGCAATTTGTGATGGAAAACATTTTTTTAACACACTAAAACACCTAAAGGCACTTCAGAAGAACGTAATATTCCAAAATTCCAAACCAACTATGGTGTTATGGAACAGAAGGATTAAAATTCAAAATTGAATAATCTGCAAAACGCAAAGCAACATTTTTTTTTATTCATTCACAGGTTGAGGGAATCACTGGCTAGGTCAGTATTTATTCCCCATCCCACAGGACAGTTAAGAATCAACCATATTACTGTAGGGTCGCATGTAGGCCAGACCAGATAAGGACAATAGTTGGATATGAGTGAAACAGATCAGTTTTTCCTGACAATTGCTTCATGGCCATCTTTAGACTCTTAATTCCAGATTTTTGTCTTACTGAATTCAAATTCTGCCATCGCTGGATTTGAATCTGAACCCCCAGGACATTACCTGCATCTCTGGATTAACAGATTCCTGATGAAGGGCTTATGCCCAAAACGTCGATTCTCCTGCTCCTTGGATGCTGCCTGACCTGTGCTTTTCCAGCACCACACTCTGGATTAACAGTCTAGCAATAATTCCACTAGGCCATCGCCTACTCTATGTGTGAAGGTGAAATCATTGGAAGAGCAGTTCTTTTACCAGTACTGGAAAGAAACTAACAGATTTTCAATAAATGCAGAGTCAGGACAAGAGGTGGGGGGACGAAGAAAGGACAAAGCAGAGAGTGTGTGAAAGATCAACGGATGGGTCTAGACGAGGTGCGCGGAGGCAAGGAAAATCAAACAAAGAGAAAGCTCTTAAGGATCGACAATGTGGTGGCAACGAGGTATATAGACCCCATGGAAGCTTTAAGACCCACCCCACTGGACTTTGTATCAATAGGAGTCTCCACTGCGAGCGCCTGCAAAATATTGTCCACTCCAAGTAGTTCTGACATAGCCATACTTCATCTACTATCTCCAGAAAATGGCAGCACTGATTCAGACGTGGAGTTTTAATGTTAAGGCTGCAAAGATGGAAAGTGTTTTACAGATAGATGTGGTGTCATTCCTTGAACCTGTATTGTTGAGCTTCATTGGAACTGTATAGAAGGTCAAGGACAGAATGGTCACTGTTCTATATTCAGGCTTATTAATGCCACAGTCAGATCTTTTTGATTGCAGGGGGTCTTTCATTCCATTCAATCCCTTTCGGAATGTGGATTAAGTTTCCATGGTAACGTATCTGAATGGATCACATTTTTCAAAAGTTAACAGTTTCTCACTCACTAACAGAGCCCTGTTTCCATCAGATTACTTTAAGTGTTAATGTCGTAAGTTGTTGATGACTGTGAATGGAAACAGGGCTTTGGAACACAAGCTGATGGTAAAGGGGTGGACAGTTGGGAGGTTCCTGAGGAATCCCTACCTAATTGTCATGCAGCCTGTCAGCTTCAGCTCACTTCATGTTGCTTGGGGTTTGTTAACACTTTCCTTCTATTATACTGTTGGCAGAAATAATTTCCCTCTCACTTAGTTACAATGGATGTTTTAAAATGAATGCCAGCTTTGTTCAAATTAGATCAAGATCTGAATTTGAATCGTAACTGACTCTGTATCTCCCAAGGTTAAATGACTTGTAAAAGGCACTGTTAAAACAAAAAGTATAGTGATTGTAACGAGATCAGCCAATTGGACCTCATGGAATATGAGTTCCCTGGCTGGGGCTGTTAGTCTGGTTAAATCAGGGAGTCCTGTCTGACAGATGAAAAGTGAATGTCAGATTCTGACACTCTGGCTGCTGACTCTGACAAGACTGTGTCAGAGTCAGGGTCTTTCCATGTGGTGATGGAATACTGGCTTCTGTGGAGTTACTTTGCACCTCATATGTGCAGCTATGTTTGCAGTTTGATTGCTGCCTTCCTGTGATTGTTTACAGGACACATAGCAGCATCAGGTCTTGTGGACATTAAGTCATCCACAAAGATGAGACTTCTCTCTTCCCCACTCCCCATCCCAATCCCACTGACACCCATCCCAAAAATGTTTTTTTTTAACCCGTTTTTAAATTTCTTCATGAAAACAGGATAGAATGTCAAGGATAGAAGTGTCACTGAAGGCCAGAATTTATTGTCCTTCCTGAGTTGCCCTTGTGAAATTTGTAGTGAGCTGCTGTTTGGAACTGCTGCAGTCCATGGGATGATAGTTCAGAGAGTTCTAGGGTTTAATGTGTTACCATTAAAGAAATTAAAGATGGACAATGGAGATCCAAGATGGCGGCGACTCAGCAAGTCTGAGTTTACAGTGCTCTTCCCAAAACCTGGGTAAAGTGAGTTACTCACCCCCACCACACTTACCAAACCACCCAAAAAAAATTTCTAACCTTAATTAGCTGCTTACTATTATATTTAAGCAGTTTAATATTAAGTGGATAATGAGTAAACCAAAGGGATCCCGCAGCTCTCAGAAAACAAAGTCTCCTCCTCCGGCTGCAGCCGATGTAAAAACAGGCCTTGAAGAGATGATTGCCAGGCTGGAAACGACACTCGTCAATTTCATCGCAGAATCCAGACAGAGATGGAACTCATTCGAAGAAAAGCTACAAAAGCACAGCCAGGCTATTGAGGAATTACAGGGCCGAGTGAAGGGGGCGGAGCTAAAGGCCACGACCTCCGAGGCTGCAGCACAAACAGCTGCAGAACAGGTGCGAGCTCTGGAGCAGAGAGTCCGGGCCTTTGAAATCTACATGGATGATATTGACAACAGAAATCGGAGAAAGAATATCCGTCTTCTGGGCCTCCCTGAACAAGAAGAGAAGGGACAGTTAGCAGTATTTCTGGAGCGATGGCTGCCCCAGCTTTTAAACCTGGGGGCTGAAACTGACCGAGTACGGGTGGAGTGGGCCTACCGGGTCGCAGTACGCGGATCTGGCCCAAACCAGCGCCCACGCCCGGTCCTGTTCCAGCTGCAGAGTTATAGGGACAGGCAGATACTCCTGGATGCCTCCAGAAATCTTGGAAAGGATCCTAAAGCCATGATCCATGAAGGATCCAAGATTATGTTATTTCAGGACTTCTCCCCGGCTTTGGCACGAAGGAGGAAGGCGTTTGATGAGGTGAAGAAATGTCTAAGGAACTTAAATATTCAATACACCTTACGCTACCCAGCGACGTTATGCTTTAACCACGAAGGATCCGAGTATAATTTTAGATCACCAGAAGAGGCTAAGGAACTTTTAGACTCGTTTAAATAAATCATAAGAGACAATTTATGTTGGCTTACCTCTTCCACACTCCGTGGGGAGAAGTGGATACTTTACTCTACTTTACTTTTGCTTCTGGGAGCAGGGTTGTTTTCCCTTGCTATTTTATGTTATTATACTTAACTGTAATTTGTTGGAGTTGTAATTTTATAGTTATGTGTGTTTGTACGTGGCATTGATGCTATCAGATATACTCAGGTATGGGTGGGGAGGGGTGGGGGTGGGGCGCTCACTGTTAACTCTAGCTCGGTATTATATCTAAATCCTATTAAGGAGCACCCGGGTCAAGGGTGGGACACTGTTTGGGAGAGGATATGGTGGACCTTTAGAAAGGAAGTAAGGCCCCCTGAGAACAAGGGGGAGGATCTCCATTCAAACATGTTTTTTTTTGTTCTTATTGTTTGGAAATAGTTTCCTTTTTATTATACTGTTATGAGTATATTAGAGAACATTTTCTCTTGTTTGAAGGATGTAAGTGACTCAACTATACACTCTGGATAATTGTGGATTAGATTAGTAGTTAACTGAGTTTCATTGTTTTTCTTTCTTCTTTAGTATCATTCCTTTGAATTTTGATGATTATATATTTAAGATCTATTTTTATATTAATGTTTGTGCTTGAAAGTTCTGTTTATTTTTGTAAATCTGTCAAAATATTAAATTTCTAATAAAAATATCTTTAAAAAAAAAGATGGACAATATACACCCAAATGTGAATAGTAAGTGCAACTTAGAGTCATAGAGACGTATGGAAACAGACCCTTTGGTCCAACCCCTCCATGCCGACCAGATATCTCAACCCAATCTAGTCTCACCTGCCAGCACCTGGCCCACATCCCTCCAAACCCTTCCTATTCATATACCCATCCAAATGCCTTTTAAATGTTGCAATTGTACCAGCCTCCACCACTTCTTCTGGCAGCTCATTCCATACACATACCACCCTCAGCGTGAAAACGTTCCCCCTTAGATCTCTTTTATAACTTTCCTCTCTCACACTAAACCTATGCCGTCTAGTTCTGGCCTCCCCCACCCCAGGGAAAAGACTGTCTATTTATCCTATCCATGCTCCTCATAATTTTGTAAGTCTCTATATGGTCACCCCACAGCCTCCAACACTCCAGAGAAAACAGCCCCAGCCTGTTCAGCCTCTCCCTATAGTTCAAATCCTCCAACCCTGGCAACATCCTTGTAAATATTTTCTGAACCCTTTCAAGTTTCACAACATGTTTCCGATAGAAAGGAGATCAGAATTGCACGCAATATTCCAACAGTGACCTAATCAATGTCCTCTACAGCCGCAACATGATGTCCCAACTCCTGTACTCAATACTCTGACCAATAAAAGAAAGCATACCAAATGCCTTCTTCACTATCCTATCTACCTGCAACTCTACTTTCAAGGAACTATGAACCTGCACTCCGAGGTCTCTTTGTTCAGCAACACTCCCAAGGACCTTACCATTAAGTGTATAGGTCCTGCTAAGATTTGCTTTCCCAAAATGCAGCACCTTGTGTTTATCTGAATTAAACTCCATCTGCCACTTCTTAACCCCTTGGCCCATCTGATTAAGATCCTGTTGCAAACTGAGGTAATCTTCTTCGCTGTCCACTACACCTTCAATTTTAGTCTCATCTGTAAACTTACTTAAATGTCTATGCTCACATCCAAATCATTTATATAAATGACAAAAAGTAGAGGGCCCAGCACCGATCCTTGTCAACTGGTCAACCCTCCATCACCTTCTTCTGTCTTCTACATTTGAGCCAGTTCTGTATCCAAATGGCTAGTTCTCCCTGTATTCCATGAGATCTAACATTGCTAACCAGTCTCCCATGGGGAACTTATCGAACGCCTTACTGAAGTCCATATAGATCACATCTACTGCTCTGCCCTCATCAATCCTCTTTGTTACTTCTTCAAAAAACTCAATCAAGTTTCTAAGATATGATTTCCCACGCACAAAGCCATGTTGACTATCCCTAATCAGTCCTTTCCTGTCCCTCAGGATTCCCACCAACAACTTGCCCATCATCAACGTCAGGCTCACTGGTCTTGTCCTTACTACCCTTACTACCCTTAAAGAGTGGCACCACATTAGCCAACCTCCAGTCTTCCGGCACCTCACCTGTGACTATTGATGACACAAATATCTCAGCAAGAGGCCCAGCAATCACTTCTCTAGCTTCCCACAGAGTTCTAGGGCACACCTGATCAGGTCCTGGGGATTTATCCACCTTTATGCGTTTCAAGACATCCAGCACTTCCTCCTCTGTAATATGAACATTTTTCATGATGTCACCGTCTATTTCCCTACATTCTATATCTTCCATATCCTTTTCCACAGTAAATACTGACGCGAAATATTCGTTTAGAATCTTCCCCATTTTCTGTGGCTCCACACAAAGGCCGCCTTGCTGATCTTTGATTAAGGGGAATTTGCAGGTGGTGGTGCTTCCATACACTTGCTGAACCTTGTTTTACTCAGTGGTCGAGGTCACAGGTTTGGGAGATGCTGTACAAGGGGCCTTCGTGCATCTTGTATATTGTGCATATAGTGGCCAACTGTCCAGGATCTTCCAGGACTGTTCTGCACTCGATGTGATTGTTCCATGCCCTGGTTGTTTGTTGCCAGAATGTGTGTGATCCTGTATTTCTGGAGTTTGGGGTTTTTTTTCCCATACACAATACATTGTAATGCACATTTCAGTTCACATTATCCTTCCATAATTCTACCAGCACACCCCCACTCCACTGCTGCACCTTTGCAGACACCTCCCATCTTTCTCACAGGTTTGCCCAATAACTACTCCCCACAATAGTCCCCACCCCTTGTAGCCATAGGTGTGCCATTGTGCTTTGGTATTTGACAGACAATCTTGAAGGTGGCGAATAAGGTCCCAATCAAGTGGGCTGATATTCCCTGGATGGCGTCAAGGTTCTTGTCTGGATGCATGCAACTGGAGACTATTCTCACATTCTTGACATATGGAGTCAAATGGCATGGAAGTAGACCCGTTGGTCCAACTTGTCCATACCACCCAGGAACTAAACTGGTCCCATTTGCCCGTATTTGGCCCATATCCATCTAAACCTTTCCTATTCAAGTCCAAATGTCTTTTATGTGTTGTAAATGTACCTGCCTCTATTACTCCCGCTGGCAGCTTATTCTATATAAGTACCACTCACGCTGTGAAAATGTTGCCCCTCAGGTCCCTTTTAAATCTTTCCCCTCTCACCTTAAATCTATGCTGTCTTTTTTTGAACTCCCCATCCAAGGAAAAGATCTTTGTTGTTCACCTTATCTATGTGTGTCATGAATTGATAAACCCCATAAGGTCACCTCTCAACATCTGACACTCCAGGGAAAAAAAGGGGTCAGTCTATCCACCCTGTCCTTATAATCCAAACCCTCCATCCTGGTAACACCTTGAAAAACCCTTTTGCAACTTTTCCATGGTGGACAAGACTTGAGGTCCACATAGCAGAATTACCAGTCTCTGATGTGCCTCTGTTGACCTCGTATTTATATAACAGACTAATTCAATTCCTGGTCAATGCTGGCCCCAGGACATTGACAATAGGGAGTTTGGTGATGATCGTGCCATTGAATGTCAAGATGGTTAGATTCTCTTTTGTTGGAGATGTTCATTAAATGGTACACGTGAGCCTTGTATATCACTTTGTAGGGTTGGGAATCTGCAAGTGAAATAGCAGGGACTGTGTCACATTCACCCTTCTCACCCCTACTCCATATGGTCCCACCAATTGGGAATGTTGCCATTATTGGGAATGAATGTGGAGCTGAGCAGATAATTGCTGAGATGATTACAACATGGGGAGGTTGCCAGCTAAATGGAGGTGACTCAGAAGCCATCAGAACAGAATTATAGAATCACATCATTGTTACAGCACAGAAGGAGGCCATTCAGCCCACCATGTCTATACTGGATGAATGATTTTCTATCTCACCACTTAAAAAATAACAGCTGTGGACCAGGAAGAGGAATCAGCCATTCTGCCCCTCCAATTTTTTCTGTCATTCAGTTAGAACACTGTCGGATGAACACATGGCCAAGGTAATGATGTAGGCAGGAGGGTTTTAGATTTTTGGATAATTGGGGTAGGTGGGACCTGTGCAAGTCACACAGGTTGCACCTGAACCAGAATAGGTTCAATATCCTTGTTGCTTGTGGTTTGCTTGTGCTGTTGGGGAGGTGTTAAACTTATTTAATCGAAGGATGGGGCACAGAGTAAATGTACACTCAGGATTACGGTCCAGTCAGTTATGGAAAGGAACACTAGGACAGTCTAGCAGACAGTGGGACATGGGCACGAAAAGGTACATGCAAGGGCTGGAAAGCTAAATTGTAGTTATTTTTATGTAAAGAGCCTGACTGGTAAGGCAGATGAACTTCAAGCATTGATCAGCACACAGTAATGTGATATTGTTGCAATCACTGAGACATATTTGAAGGAAGGGCAGGATTGGCAGCTCAGCATTCCAGGCTTCAGAAGTTTCAGGCATGATATGGGGTGATGTAAGAGAGGTTAGGACATTGCATTATTGATAGAGGAAACCATCACTGCAGTGATGAGGATTTGGGTAAAGCTCAGAAATAAAAAAGGGGCAATCACATTGCTGGAATTATACTACAGGCCTCCAAACAGTCAAGGGAGGATAGATATGAGCAGAGATGTGGAGGAAATCACAGAGTGGTGTGACAGGAATGGGGTTACAGTCATAGCAGATTTCAATTTCGCTAACATTACCTAGATTGCCTTAGTGTGAAAGGATCAGATGGGGTGGAATTTTTAAAGAGCCTCCAGCAGAGCTTTACGTAGACTGTCCCACTAGAGATGGGACAATGCTAGACCTAATCCTAAGGAATGAAGCCAGTCAAGTAGTTGAAGAGTCAGTAGGGTGAACATTTTTGAGAATAGTGACCATAACTCTGCAAGTTTCAAAGCCATAGTGGAAAGAATCAAAGATAGTGTAGAAATTAAGTGCCTAAGTTGGAGGAAGACCAAATTCAATTTCATTAAACAGAATCTGGTAAACACAGACTGGAAGCAGCTGCTTGCAATTAAGTCTACATTTGGAAAGTGGGACTCTTTTAAAAGTGGTGTAGTGAGAGTTTGGGACCAGCATGTTCCTCTAGTAGTAAAGCGCAAAGGCAACAAATCTCGAGAACCCTGTGTGTCAAGGAATATCGAGAGTTCGATGAAGAAAAGGAAGGAAGCATATGTTAGATACCGAGCATTAAAAACAGAGACCTTACAGGTGTGTAAAGAGTGTAGGGGAGCACTTAAAAAAGAAATTAGAAGTGCAAAGAGGAACTACAAAATATCTTTGCAGACAGGATTAAGGAATTTTATAAGTACACTTAGAGCAGGGGAATTAACACGGAAAGAGTGGGGCCTATTACAGACCAAAGGGGAAATCTGTGTATGAAGCCAGAAGATGCTGGTGAGGTGGGAAATGAATATTCCTCATCTGTGTAGATTAGATTAGATTACTTACAGTGTGGAAACAGGCCCTTCGGCCCAACAAGTCCACACCAACTCGCCGAAGTGCAACCCACCCATACCCCTACATTTACCTCTTACCTAACACTACGGGCAATTTAGCATAGCCAATTCACCTGACCCACACATCTTTGGACTGTGGGAGGAAACCCATGCAGACACGGGGAGAACGTGCAAACTCCACACAGTCAGTCGCCTGAGTCAGGAATTGAACCCGGGTCTCAGGCGCTATGAGACAGCAGTGCTAACCACTGTGCCACCGTGCCGCCCACAAAGCAGCAGATCTTTTTAGATTACTTACAGAGTAGAAACAGCCCCTTCAGCCCAACAAGTCCACACTGACCCAGACCCATTCCCCTACACCTAATACTATGGGCAATTTAGCATAGCCAATAACCTGCACATTTTATTTTCTTTTTTCTTTTTTGTATTCACAAAGGAGAAATACATTCCAGCTGGAGATATCATTTCAGATGGTGAGGTCTTGAAACATCTTAAGATTAGTAAGGAGGAAATATTAGATGTTTTATCAGACGTAAAGGTGCATAAGTCCCCAGGGCATGATAAGATGTTTCCTAAGCTGCTATAGGAGACAAAGGAGGAGATTGCTGGGACTCTGGCAGAGAGTTGGCCACAGATGAAATCTGTGCAAACCTTAAACAGCCGAAGTGCCAGTTGACTGGAAGATAACCAATGTGGTTCTTTTGTTCAAGAAGAGCAGCAGGGATAGGCCAGGTAATTACAGACCAGTTAGTCTGATGGCAGTGGTAGGGAAATTATTCGAAAAATTCTAAGGGACCACCCACTTTCATCTACTTATCGTCTTCCAAGCTACCTTCCCCCCAGCCTTAACCCTCTCCCATTATCTCTCATCCCCAGGCCCCTTCCCCACCCCCACCCCCATATTGCTGATGAAGGGCTTCTGTCTGAAATTTCAACTTTCCTGCTCTTCAGATACTGCCCGACTGGCGTGCTTTTCCAGCGCCACAAATTTGACTCTGATCTCCAGATACTGCAGTCCTCACTTTCTCCTAGATCCAAAATTAGCTTGCAAACTGGAAGCAAAGGGTGATGGTGGAAGGTTGCTTTTGTAATTGGAAGTCTGTAATCAGCTGTGTGCCACAAGGTTCGGTGCTGAGACCCTTGCTGTTTGTTTTGTACATGAACAATTTGGATGTGACATAGAAGGTATAATTAGGAAATTTGCAAATGAGTTGAAAATTGGTGATGTTGTTAGTGAGGAGGATATTCTGACCCTTATCAGCTGGTAAATTAGGCAGAGCAATGGCAGATGGAATTTAATCCTGATAAGTGTCAGGTGATGCATTTAAGGAGTTCTGATAAGGGAAGGACATACGTAATAAATGGTAGGACCTTAGGGAGTGCTGAGGAACAAAGGAACCTTTTTAAACAAGTACATAGAAGGTGTCAGACAGAATGGTGAAGAAGGCGTGTAGCATGCTTGCCTACATTAGCCAGGGCATAGAATATAGGAGCAGGGAAGTCTTGTTGCAACTTTATAGAGCATTGATTAGGCGACAGATGGAACACTGTGTGCAGTTCTGGTCACCCCACTATTGGAAGGATCTGATTGAACTGGAGAGGGTGCAGAGGAGATTCACCAGGATGTTGCCTGGGATGGAAAGTTTCAGTTATGAGGAGAGACTAGATAGACTGGATTTGTTTTCTTTGGAGCAGAGGAGGTTTAGGGAGGATCTGATTGAGGCATACAAAATTATAAGAGGCATAGACGTTATAGATCATGAGAGTCTCTTCCCCATGGCAGATGTGTCTAAGACCAGAGGGCATAAGTTTAAGGTGAGGAGTAATTGGTTTGGAGGGAATCTGTGAATCTTTTTCATCCAGTGGATGGTAGATAGATTGAACATGTGGCCTGAGAGGATTGTAGAAGCTGGTACTCTCACAACATTTAATAAGCAGCTGATAGAAAATTGCTGAGTGGGTCCCACTGTCAGGAAATGTGAGCAGAAGACTCGCTTTCTGCTGCACCACCAGGCTCCCAGGCACCTTGGTAAAACTCAAACCGTTAACCCATTTACTCTGGGGCAGTGCATCCCAGATCGTAAAACTGCGTGAAGTTTTTCCTCATGTTAATTTTGTTTCTTTTACCAATTCAGTTAAACTTGTGGCCTCTTGTTCTGGATCCTTTCATGAGCGGGAATGTTTTGTTCCGGTTTACTCTGTCCAGGTCACAGAACTGCAATGGTGCAGAAGAAGGCCATTCGACCCATCAGGTCTGCACTGACTCTCTAACCATTTTAACTGAGTGTTGTACTCAGGTTGCTGCAGAGATGGACTGGATAGTTTATGGTGACAATGCATGACAAGGTTTGGGGACAGAACACTGTCGGGTTTCCAGCTGTAAAGAGGTCTGCTTTTCGAGACAGTGCCTTCTCTTGGCTTTATCAGGATGGCTGTCCATTTAAAGGAGCTTTAAGATAAACAGAAACAGCAAGCAGCCCTGTAAATCAAAGCTCTCTGCTGTTCTATTACCAGCTGCCGAGGGCTCATCTCCAGGGTCTAAGAACTGCTGATAATTCCACAAAGCTGACCTCTTGAGCTTTTCCAGCACCACACTCTCGACCCTTGATCAGAAAGACAAGACATAGCTGGCAAATCTTATTCTGGTCACTTCTGACTCCACACATTAACTTTTTTTTCTCTCTCCACAGGTACCACCAGGCCTGTTGAATCTCTTCAATATTATCTAGGTGCTTGTGTAAAATTTCCAACATCCGCAGTATTTTGCTTTTATTTTGCTGGACAATGAAAGATGAGATTGTGGCAGACAATTTCTGTATTAAATAATCCCGCGCGCATTTTTAAAGGGGTAAAACACATTTAAACGAAATGCCCCCCGTGAAGTCTGGCGCAGATGTTCAGTCCGATGTAAAACAGTTAATATCTGCAGGATAGGATCACCACATTTTCGAGTGTCTGACGCTTTCCCTGCAGGAATGTGGCCATAAAAGTGCTCTGTTAGTTGGTTTGATGAAGATTTGGCGAATGGTCACATTTTGTGAGTTAACATTCAGATGCTAATGCGCCATCTGTAAAACTACTCATCCAAACTCTCTTTACCAAACTACGGAATTGACCCTGAAGGCACCTACCCGAAAGAGACAGGCATTTATTGTCAGGGCATCATCTAAAGTACAGTCAAAATGTCTGAAAGCTTCCTTTAAGCTGAATCAAGAATCCAATATTCACCTTGGCTGTTAGCCATGACAGCCCCTGAGAGAGGCTCACTCTGTTGTATAATTATCACATTGTGTACAACAGCTTAGATTAAACAATTGGACAGCGGGATCGTGGGCCAAAGAAAAGTGCGAGGCAGGTGTTCGTTGCTATGACTAGAATTACTGTTTATGTTGTCGGGAGCCATCGGTATTTTATTTGAGCTGTTTTGTACGATGATGGCTCCCTTAGCGTTTATGGCAGCTGTTTGTGCTGAGACACATCTGTCCCTTTTCTAAACTGAGGTGAAACAGCAAGGAAACCCAGCCACCTTCCCTATGAATCATGTTAACTCGGCCTCCTGTACTGAGATGGCGTGAGGAGCTATACCAGTCTGCTGCCAGAGGCTGGATTGGAGAGAGAGAGAGAGGGCATTCTAACCCCAGGTGCTCGCTGTGACACGGCCTCTCCTGCAGACCCAGTGCTCGGACTCGGCCGGCGAAGGACTGGAAGCAAAATCTCCTCCAGCTTACTTCTGCTTTTCGTTTTTGCTTTTGTTGGCAAGAACTCGGCTTGAGTAGCGAGGGATAAACGCAAGCGGATCGTTTGAGACCAAGCAAAGACCCTGTTTATAAAGGAAACTCTCGCAACATTGCAAGATGTGGACCTCTTACATGAACGGGATTCGAATGCAGAACAAATTACGCAAAGTGAGTAGATTGTTTTTATTTAACTTGAGATTTCACACCACCTCCTCCCCTGGCCACCCCATAAATGGACTTTTGACTTTTATTTCTGTGTGGAAATTGGTTGCTATATTCTCTACTGTACCAGATTTTAAAAGTATTTCATTGGCTGAATGGTCCTGCGTTACGGTTGGGCTAGGGCTGGAGTTCCATGATGTGCTAATAAAAATGCATTGTTTTTTAGTGCCCTTTGGGAGGCAGATGGATAGTGTGGATCCATGATCGATATGTTTAATACGAATTGATATATACATGTTACATTTTGATATATAGATGTACATACTCTATACATGTTCTGAAGAAGAGTCACTGAACTGGATGCATTCTGGATTTCTCTCTCCACAGATGCTGCCAAACCTGCTGAGTTTCTGCAGCCGTTTCTGTTTATGTCTCAGATTTTCAACGTCTTGTTATAATTCAATGTTTAATTATGTGTCTAAGTCAGCAGGCTTTGCAACTTTGAGAACATCTTTCAGGGGATGGTGCTCCTGTGGTTATGCTGCTGGTTATGCTGCCCTAGTCCTCTGAGGTGCCGGGGAAGGGGGCACCATTTGAGAGTGCTGTCTTGGTAAATGACTGCAGTGTGTCCTGTAAAAAGAAAACACTTCCATCCCGGGACATAGTAGCAGCAATGCATATTTAAGTTAGTGGATGAAATGCTGATCAAACCAGTCACATTGCCATGGGTAGTCTAGTGCTTCTTGAATGTTGTAGCAGGGAGACCACTCCTGAATGATTGCGAAATGCTGTGAATGCTGGAAATCTGAAATAAAAACAGGAAGAATTGGAGAACCTCAACGGCGTTTGTGGACGGAGAAACAGAGCTAAGGTTTTGAGTCCAATGTTATTCTTCTTTGGAACTGGAAGCAACTAGAAAACGATATTTATTATGCTGTTATCTAAAAGAGGGGGAAAGCAAGTGGAACAGATGAGGGTGCCCAGAGCAAAAGAGAAAGTGAGTGTGAATGATAGTAGATGAGAGACATAGATTCAGATTTGATGTTAATGTTAAGTGTTACTAATAAAAATAGGTCAGCAGTGTTATGAGTGAACCAAGACACATGATTGGGTAAAGGCAGTAAATAAAAATGGAGAATATCTTACTATGACTTATGTTATGAAGAATGAAGAGGCTTTAGGGAGTTAAAAGTGAGCAATTCTCCTTAGGAGAGAAATGTTTCGGCTTCCCTTCGTTAGAAGTGGTCATTACCTGTCATTTTGTGTGAGACATAAGATATTCCTTGTCACTCAGCACAAGTCTGTATGTTTTCAATGTGTTGCTGTGTGTCAGCATATCTTACTTCATTATCTCAGGAATTAAAATAGGAGATGAGCACTGTGGTCATCAGAAAAAAAGTTTTCAAAAGGAAATTGAATAGGTACTTGAACAAACTAAACTTGTAGGGCTATGGGTACCGGAGAAGGGAGTGAAACAGTTTTAGATTGCTCCTTGGGCAGCTGGCACAGAATCATAGAATTCCTCCAATGTGAAAGCAGGCCATTCAGCCCATCGGGTCCTCACCAACCCTACCAAGCATATCCCATCCAGATACCCCCCCCCCCACCCTACACCTATAACCCTGCATTTCCCATGGCTAATTCACCTAGCCTGCACATCCCTAGACACCATGCACAATTTAGGATGGTGAATTCACTGAACCAGCACATCTTTGGACTGTGGAAGGAAACTGGAGAACCTGGAGGAAATCCATACCGACATGGGGAAAATTGTAAACTCCACACAGACAGTAGTACCCAGGACCCTGGCTCTGTGAGGCAGCAGTGTTAACCGCTCAGCCACTGTGCTGCCCATGGCATGGTGTGGCATGGATTTGATGGACTGAAAGGCCACTTTCTACTTATAATAATTGAGATATACTGAAATGCCAATATTATCTTGCAGGAATATAATCAGGTGAAAGATTCCATTGTGTTTCCTCCAATTGGCAATGATCTCCTAGGAAGTTCCTTTCCTCCTGTAATTCGGAAAACGCAAGTAGGTTGGAAATGATTACAGGTATTTGTTTTGTTCATGTTTAAGCATACTTCAAAGCAAACTTACTGCTTATGAAGAAATCCTAATGGCATTTTATTGATTTATTTTGTGTTGAAGTATTTTGCTTTTTTTTTGTTCTTAGCTGTGAATTTTTGTCATAAGAATAACTAATAAGAAAAGCTCTGAACCAAGGTAGAAATAAATCCTTCACAACATGCTGTTTCTACAAATGGACATTTTTTATGGAGTTCTTTGCAAATTAAATCAGACCCCAATGACATTTGACAAAGAGCTAACAAAAGCAGGAAACACATTATAGAGGATACAAAGGTCATAATGCTGAGGAGACCAAGTCAACAATGATTCAATGCTGGGAGAAAGTGAGGACTGCAGATGCTGGAGATCAGAGTCAAAAAGTGTGGTGCTGGAAAAGCACAGCTTGTTAGGCAGCATTCGAGGAGCAGGAGAGTTGACATTTTGAGCATAAGCTCTTCATCAGGAATGTGGGGGGGAGTAGTGGTAGTGAGGGGAAGAGCAAGGGGGCTGAGAGATAAATGGAGGGTGTGGGACTGGGGAAGGTAGCTGGGAATGCGATAGGTAGATGAAGGTGGGGGGGGTCATGGTGATAGGCCCCCCCCTCACCTTATCCCAGAACCAGCTGCCTGATCTCCCCTCCCCCCACCTTATCCCAGATCCAACCTTTCAACTCAGCACTGCCCTCTTGAACTGTCCTACCTCTCCATCTTCCTTCCCACTTATCTGCTCTACTCTCCACCCCGATCTCTCACCCGTACCCCCCAACTTCATCTACCTATTGCGTTCCCAACTACCTACCCTCCACCCCACCCCCATCCCTTTAACTTTCAGTCCCCTTGGGCCCCCCCCCCCCCCTCACACTCACACACAGTCCTAATGAAGAGCTTATGCTTGAAACAATGGCTCTCCTACTCCTCAGATGCTGCCTGACCACTGTGCCTTTCTAGCACCACACTTTTTGACAATAATTCAGTGCTGTCCATTTATTTTTTAACAGGTATTGTAGCACATATTGCCAGCAACCACTTCTTGGTTTGTAACACAAGAACAGAAACACGATAGGTGGAGGGGTGGGAATTCAAAATTAAGCTTTGAAACCGGCAACATTTAAGTTTGCATATGACATAAATATTTGTTCTAGTATTAGAACCTTCAAATGAGGGAAAAATACCTCTCTTGGATCTAGATGTAATGGGGTAGTGGTTCTGCATTTGACAGATAACATTTTGTGGAAGAGCACTCCTCATACTATAATTTCAGCTACAATTGGTGTTGCCAAAACAGTGAATGAGGAGGTCCCAAACTCCCTCGTTGCCCAACTTTGCACCCCGCACTGACATCGGGGCTCAAGTGGTATCTGGCCTTGCCTATTGCATTGGTCTCACAGTTGGAACTTGGGTTCCAGCTGTTCCACTGAGCCTCAAAGTTTGGTCTTGACCATGAATGCACTGGCTCTAGGGAATGCAATGCTGCTGAACTGAGCTCAATCCTCACCCCTTATTACTGTAGCAAGACCTGAGCTCCAACATCAGCCACCTCAGGGCCTGTGCTTCTACAGCTCCCTGAGTAGACCATAAGATTGAGTGCAATAATGAATTGGTGAGTTCATAAAATAATAACATTGTTCAAAACTATTTTTAAAAGCATAAATTTTCATATTTGCATGATATGTTACATATAGATTTTTAATGTATGAACCTTACTTGTATACTGACTGGTACTATACTAATTTATTGCTATGTGAATAAATGAGTTAGGAAAAGCTAGAGGCCATTCAGCTCCTTAACTCATCTGGTTTTATTGCAACCTCAACTTAATATTCCCGTCTACCCACTACAAAGTCTGATGCCTTTTATTTCTGTTTTTGCTGGCATATGGAATTACATTTTCAAGTGTTAAAATGGAGTCATATTGGAAAATAACTTCGGTCGGGCTGCTATAATTGTGAATAGGGTGAATAAAAAGCAACTAGTAGGATGGTATCTAGAATGAGAACCTTGAGGAGTCTTGGGGCTCTTTATGAAGGAAAATATGGTAGAGATAGAAGATATTCTGAAATATCTTAAGTTTGGAGAAAGAGAATTTATTTTTGTCTCAAGAGCTCAGGTCTAAATTCTATCATCTTGATCTACCTTGGGAAGAGACAAGCATGGGCTCTAGAACTAGAAATTCTGATCTGTTCTCCCTTTGTGCAAAAGGAATATGTGTCATTGAATAATGTATAGAGCCTTTCTAAACTCCAGTTGCCATTAGTTAAATGTGCAATCATTTTGTTCCCAATAGGAGAGCAGCTCAAAGAATCGAAGTCTCTCCAATAGCTTGCAGGATTTGTTCTTCACACCTCAGGTTCTGGACTCTCACAGAATTTCATATACGATCAGTGACCTTAAGGACAACAGAGTAAGTTAGAGCAAAATATTCAAATAACATTATCTGTAAAACAAAGTACCAAAAAACTAACCTCTTTAGATTTTATTTTTACTTATAGGCAGCAGAATGTCATTGGAGAGTGCCTTATAGAAAAGTCAGCAATGATACAAACTGCAAGATCAAGACCCATTTACAGGTATAGACTGCTGTATCTGTTTCCTTACTTACATTGATGAGAAGCTGTTGAAGTGCCCTCTCAGCTACTTACACTCTGCTGCTCTGCATCAACTCCTGCCCGACTGCATACCATTGTGTTATCCCCTCTGCTGGCTCTGTCCTGCCAGTGGGACAGGACATACCCAGGGATGGTGATGCCTGGGACATTGTAGCATAGGGATTCTATGATTCTATGAAAATGTTGGGAGGCACAACTTTGCAAGGTCAACAGGGCTGCAGTTGTTGTTATTTCCAATGACTGTATTGATGCCAACTGCCATGTCCAGTTTCAATCCTTTTTTTAGGCTTTGTAACAATTTTATTTGATTAAGAGTCTTGCTTGCCCACTTCAGAGGCAATTACAAATCAACCATATTGCCCTGCGTCTGGAGTCACATGGAGGCCAGAACAGATAAGGGTGGCAATATTCCCCAGTGGACGGTGATGAGCCATTGCGCTTTTATAACAATTGACAGTTGTTACATTGTCACCATTAGACTAATTTTTGAGAAGGCATTTAATAATGTTTCACATAAGAGGTTATGCTAAACCAAAGTACATGAGATTGTTGGTAATATGGATTGAGACTTGGTTATCAGGCAGGAAACAGAGAGTAGAAATACAGAGGAAACTCGATTATCAGAACAATTTTCCGAAAATCGGATTATCTGAAGGAGATCTCAAGGTCCCGGTAGAAACATTACATCAAAGATGTGTTTCCAGTTGTGATCGCGTCTTTTGTTTACAATGATTAAACAGGCACTGTCTCCAAACGACTGTCTATCCGCCCTCTCTCTCTCTCTGTCTCCCCATACTTTCCCTGGAGTTCTACAGAGGGGTGTAATCCAACCTCTCCCCATCCTTCCCCCCCACCCCACTTCCCAGGAATAGGTGTGTGTGTGTGTGTGTGTGTGTGTGTGTGTGTGTGTGTGTGTGTGTGTGTGTGTGTGTGTGTGTGTGTGTGTGTGTGTGTGTGTGTGTGGGGAGATTTACCCCACAAAGGCAGCAGCAGTCTTGTTGTGGTGTGCAATCCGGATGCCCCAGAGAGGGGCCAGGGATGGGGGGAGGTGGGGATCAGGGGCTCGCGCGTTTGTGCTGGGGGAGGCAGGATTGGACCTGGTTGAGGGGCAGTGTTGGAGGTTGGGGGGGCAGTGTTGGACGAGTTTGGCAGGCAGTGTTGGACCAGGTTGGGGGGGTGTGTTGGGGGCGGGGTCTCGCACACTGTGTGCTGCTGCGGTCTCCTGAATAGACTTTAAAAACTCCAAGCCCCAAAGGAAAGGCATTTAATTGATTTTCCGAATAATCGATTATCCGAACGAAATAGTGCCCGCCCATCACGTTCGGATAATAGAGTTTCCACTGTACATACATCATTTCAGACTGGAAATCATTGGCAAATGTAATAGTGAGAGGATCAGTGCATAGGCACCAGCCATTCACAGCATACATCATTAAGAAATCAAATGTGATATTTCCAAATTTGCCGATGACATAAGATGAGTTGAGATTGTGAGTGTGATCTCACCAAGGCCCTGTACAAATACAATTGTACATGGCCTTGGTGAGATCACACCTGGTGTATTGTGTGTAGTTTTGGTCTCAGATTTATCTGAGAAAGATGTTCTGGCTATGGAGGGAGTACAACAGGGTTTATCTGAGATGGCAGGACTGATGTATGAAGAGAGACTGGATTAGTTAGGACTATATTCACTGCAGTTTAGAATAAGGAGGGGGTGATCGCATAGAAACCAATAAAATCCCAACAGGACCACATAGAGTAAACACAGGAAGAATGATCCTGATTACTGGAGAGTGCCGAATCAGGGTTACAGTCTGAGTAGTGAGCCCCTGTGGAATTTCCTGCCGCAGAATGCCATTGAGGCCAAAGCATTGAACATTTTCTGTGAGCTAAAGGAATGAAAGGGTAAGGGGATAAAGCAGAAGCAGGGTACTGAGCTTGATGATGAGTCGTGATCATATTGAATGGCATAGCAGGCTTAAAGAGCTTAGTGGTCTAATCATGTTTCTATCTTCTATGTTTCTATGTATTTACATTCATTCAATATGTCAATCTTCTAATAACATTTCAGAATCATTTGCATCAGCGACATGTGAAGCGGATCACACAGAGTTATGAATCCACGTCAAAAGCAAACAAGGACAATGAAAGCTCTTCAGAGAGGAACAAAACCTTTCTACATCTGGGACAGGTTAATATGGGAAACACTTACTGCAAGAAATATATAAGACCATAAGGCATAGGAGCAGAAATTAGGCCACTCAGCCCATTGAGTCTACTCTACCATTCAATCGTGGCTGATAAGCTTCTCAACCCCATTCTCTTTCTTTCTCCTGTAACTCTTGATCCCCTTGATACTCAAGAACCTACGAGAGCATCGTCAATTGGGGAGACAGGCTACCTAGTTGCGGAACGTTTCAGAGAACACCTCTGGGACACCCGCACCAACCATCCCAACCGCCCCGTGGCTGAACACTTTAACTCCCCCTTCCACTCCACCAAGGACATGCAAGTCCTTGGCCTCCTCCATTGCCAGACCATAGCAACACGATGCCTGGAGGAAGAGCACCTCATCCTCCGCCTAGGAACCCACCAACCACAAGGAATGAATGCAGATATCTCCAGCTTCATCATTTCCCCTCCCCCCACCTTTTCTCAGTCCTAACCCTCAGACTCAGCACCAACTTCTTGACCTGCAATCTTCTTCCCAACCTCTCCGGCCTATCACCCTCACCTTAACCTCCTTCCACCTATCGCATTCCCAATGCTCCTCCTCCAAGTCCCTCCTCCCTACCTTTTATCTTAGCCTGCTTGGCACACCCTCCTCATTCCTAAAGAAGGGCTTATGCCCGAAACGTCGATACTCCTGCTCCTTTGATGCTGCCTGACCTGCTGCGCTTTTCCAGCAACACATTTTTAAGCTCCATTGAGTATAAACCCAGTATCCCCAAACATTCCTCATATGTTATGCTTTTGATTCCTGGGACCATTCTCGTGAACCTTCTCTGAACATGCTCCAGGGCCAGTGCATCTTTTCTGAGGTGTGGGGCTCTAAACTGCGCACAATACTCCAAATGTGGGTGGACCAGAGACTTACAAAGCCTCAGAAGTAAATCCCTGCTTTTATATTCAAGTCATCTCACAATAAATGCCATCATTGCATTTGCCTTCCTAACTATTGACTCAACCTGCAAGTTTACCTTGAGAGAGTCGTGGACTAGAACTCCCAAGTCTCTTTGCACTTCAGACTTCTGAACTTTCTCCCCATTTAGAGAATAGTCCATGCCTCTATTCTTCCAACGAAACTGCATGACCTCACACTTCCCCATTTTGTACTCCATCAGCACTTCCTTGCCCACTCTCCTAATCTGTCCAAATCCTTCTGCAGCCTCCCCACCTCCTCTATGCTACCTGTCCCTCTAACTATCTTTGTATCATCTGTAAGCTTAGCCAGAATGCCCTCAGTTCATTCATCTAGATTGTTAATGTATAATGTGCTTCCAAAACTGAACCTTGCAGAACACCACATGTCACCAGCTGCCATCCTGAGGACAACCTTTTATCCCCACTCTCTGCTTTCTGAAAGACAGCTAAGCTTCTAACCATGGGCCTCTGACACCATCTTACTTAGCAGCCTCCTGTGAAGCACCTTGTTAAAAGTCTTCTTGAAGTCCAAGTAGATAACATCCAATGGCTCACCTTTGTGCAACCTGCTTGTTACTTCCTCAAAGAATTCTAGCAGATTTGTCAGGCATGACCTTCCCTTGATGAAACCATGCTGACTTTGCCCTATCCAGCCAATATAATTCAAATAATCAATGTAATCACTCAAAGACACTATGTTCCCTTTCCCATAAATGATTTATCAATTTGTTTGATTTAATATACATTGAAGCTAATGAACACTGACTAGTTGATGGTTTATGTACTTGGAGTGATGTAGAAAGCAAACATACCCTAAAACCTCCACTAGATTAACGCCAAATATGACCGGATGTACAACCAATAATAAGATAGTATCAAGACTGTAACCAGGTGGCAATACAGTCATAGAGTCATAGAGATGTATAGAAACAGATCCTTCAGTCCAACTCGTCAATGCCAATCAGATATCCCAACCCAATCTAGTCCTGTCTGCCAGCACCTGGCCCATATCCCTCCAAGTCCCTCCGATTCATATACCCATCCAGATGCCTTTTAAATGTTGCAATTGTACCAGCCTCCGCCACTTCCTCTGACAACTCATTCCATACACATACCACCCTCTGTGTGAAAAAGTTGCCCCTTAGGTCTCTTTTATATATTTCCCCTCTCCACCAAAACCTATGCCCTCTAGTACTGGAATCCACTACCCAAGGGGAAAGACTTTGTCTATTTATCCTATCCATGCCCCTCATGATTTAGTAAACCTTTGTAAGGTCACCCCTCAGCCTCCAACACTGCAGGGAAAACAGCCCCAATCAGTTCAGCCTCTCTCTATAGCTCAAATTCTCCAACCCTGGCAACATCCTTGTAAATCTTTTCTCAACCCTTTCAAGTTTCACAACATCTTTCTGATAGAAGGAAGACCAGAACTGCATGAAATATTCCAACAGTGGCCTAACCAATTTCCTGTATAGCCACAACATGGCCTCCCAACTCCTGTACTCAATTCTCTGACTAATAAAGGAAAGCATACCAAACATCTTCGTCACTATCCTATCTACCTGTGACTCCTAAATTTGAGTCAAATTATAGTAAGATGAGATCCACTGTTTCGTGAATAAACAACAATAGACGTTATTGTGTATAACTATATGCAGAGGATAGTGAGGGAGGACATTTTGCAGCTGCATAGACTCAGGCTGACATTCTAATTGATCTGACATTATTATAACATAGCTTCATTTGCTCATACTCAGTAACAATACCCAGAGTAAAGTGTTATTCCTTTTATTCTACGCACATCAATAAAGGTCACAGTCAAGATATTTGTGCATTAAAGCTTTGGTTTCTCTAAATCTAATATTGATATTATTTGGCTTGTGGTGGATTAAGCTGTTCGAGGGGATTCTGAGAGATAGGATTTACAAGCATTTGGAGAGGCAAGGACTGATTAGGGATAGTCAGCATGGATTTGTGCAAGGAAAATCATTTCTCACAAAGTTGATTGAGGACAGAGCATAGATGTAGTCTGTATGAACTTTAATCAAGCCTTTGACAAGGTTCTGCATGGCAAACTAATTCATGAAGTTAGATCACATGGATTCAGGGAGACCTTGCCAATTGGATACAAAATTGACTGTTGATAGAAAACAGAGGGTGGTAGAAGATTGTTTTCTGGACTGGAGGCCTGTGACCAGCAATGTTCTGTAGGGATTGGTGCTGGGTCCACTTTTGTTTGTCATTCATATAAACAATTTGGATGAGAATTTAGGAGGCATGGTTAGTAACATTGTGGATGACACCAAAATTGTCGGTATAGTCAACAATGAAGAAGACTATCTAAGATGACAAAGGGCTCTTGATCAATTGGGCCAATGGGCTGAGGAGAAACAGATGGGGTTTAATTTTGATAATTGTGAGATATTGCATTCTGGTAAAGAAAATAAGGGCAGGATCGATACAGTTAATGGTAGAGTCCTGGGTGGTGTTCTGGATTAGTGGTGCTAGAAGAGCACAGCAGTTCAGGCAGCATCCAAAGTGCAGCGAAATCGGCGTTTCGGCCCTTCATCAGGATCTCGCTGCACTTTGGATGCTGCCTGAACTGCTGTGCTCTTCCAGCACCACTAATCCAGAATCTGGTTTCCAGCATCTGCAGTCATTGTTTTTACCTCCTGGGTAGTGTTGTCAAACAGAGAGACCTAGCGGCTCAGGTACATAGTTCTTTGAAAGTTGCATCACAGGTAGACAGGATGGTTTAGCATGCTTGCCTTCATTGCTAACACCATTGAGTGTAGGAGTTGGGTCGAAGAGTGTGGTGCTGGAAAAGCTTAGCCGGTCAGGCAGCATCTGAGGAGCAGGAGAATAATGGAGGAGCAGGAATGATGAAAAACGGAAACTTGAAGTGTCAATTCTCCTGCTCCTCTGATGCTGCCTGACCTGCTGTGCTTTTCCAGTACCACACTCTTCGACTCTGATCTCCAGTATCTCCAGTGCTCACTTTCTCCCTGTAGAAATTGGGTCATCATGTTGAGGTTGTACAGGACATTGGTGAGGCTACTTTTGGAATACTGTGGCAGTTCTTGTTGCCCTGCTATAGGAAGGATATTATTAAATTTGAGAGGGTTCAGAAAATATTTCCCAAGCTGTTGCCAGGAATGGAGGGTTTAAGATATGAGAAGCTGGATAGGCTGGGACCTTTTTCACTAGAGCGTAGGAGATTCACCTGATAGAGGTTTATAAAATCATGAGGGGTATAGATAAGGGTGGTTTGTATGTGGAATGAACTGCCAGAGGAAGTATATTTACAACATTTAAAAGATGTTTAGCTGGGTACATAGATAGGAAAGGTTCAGAGGGATATGGGCCAAATGCAGGTAAATGGGACTAGTTTAGTTTGAGAAAAGTGGTCATCGTGGATGTGTTGGACAAAAGGGTGCTATATGACTCAATGGCTCTGAGTATTGTATTCAGGAAGAACTTAAATTAGAAACATTAGTCGGTTATAATTTTATTGTTTATAAATGAGCTTTGGTGAACCAATAGTTTTCAATCTATTTGATTATTTTGCTTTGTACTTTCTTAACAGTCATACAACATTTCATTATATAAATCTGGCAGCTGCACATCACCTCGACTCCTGAACAGTCCAACTGACTACTGTGAAGATTTATTATCCTGTAGTCTGCAGAATGAATTGAGACACTTTGGAGAGACAAAGATAGCACAGCAAATGAGCCATCCTGGAACTGACTGTGATGACTATGAAACATTTTCACTCCCAGCTGATGCAAGCAGTCAAGTTGACAGTTTGGTGTCAGCTTCTTGCAAGGAGCACAAAGAAGAGCAGGGTTTAGGACTGTGGCAAACTGAAATTTCAGGAACTGATATCCATCGTTTTGTAGGTGGAGAGCCATCGAGTTCTGAGGATAAACAATGTGTATCTGAGTGTCCAGATTGGAACTCCATGTCACAGACAGCGGAGTGCAAGGGGCCAGAATCTCAGAAAACTTTCAACTTGCCAAGTATAGCAGTGTCGAAAAGTTTGCCATTACCAATGGCAGATGGAAAACACCTTTCAACAGCCAGCAACCCTCTAATTGAAATAATGAAAGGAAATATCAATATAACCTGTTCACCTAAGAGGAAAAAGCTCATGATGTATATTTGTGGTGGCTACAAAGGTAATTTTTTTTCTGAGATGATTTCACATTAAGCAAAATCACGAGTTTTGATTACTTTGAAGTGAAAGGAGAGAAAAATGGTAAGAGGTGTAAAGTAACTTGATAATTACTTATCATTCAATTTGTATAATTGTAACATGTCAAATTATGCAAGGAGCAATGAGACAGAACACATCACTGCCTTGGCAAATGTCTGGACTAAATTGTATTATCCAGCTTTTATTTTAGTACAATTGCTGGCACAATGACTTAAGATGTCAATAAAGTTATAAAATCTTAGAGGTTCTCTAAATTTTTAAAAATGAAACCTATCAACTAGGAATTTAGTATCGAGATAAATGTTCATCAGTGCTAGGAAAAAGCATGTTGGCTGAATTGTCTTGGGTCCCCTTTCTTGATTTTACCAGGTACTTTCCAAAAATGTACAAAACGTACTTCATCTATAATCTAAAATATGACTTTTAACACTCAACTGAACTCATCACTCATAGAATTATAAAGTTTTACAGCATGGAAGCAGGTTATGTGGATTATTTCACCCTTACCTGCTGATCATCTCTTACTTCTGTTTCTCCAACCTTTCCATATACCCTTTCAATCTTTCTTTTACAGATATTAATCTTTTTCATTTTTAAAAACGTAATTCTGCATTTATCATCATTTCTGCTGCTCACCATTATCTGGCATTAAGTATACTCCTGGTTCTCTTACTTCAAAGTTTCACACACAGTTTGAGTATCTTTGAAGGATGCTATCTGCGAGAATGTATGATGTAGAGGTGCTGGTGTTGGACTGGGTGGACAAAGTTAAAAATCACACAACACCAGGTTATAGTCCAACAAGTTTATTTGGAAGTATAGCTTTTGGAGCACTTCTCCTTCATCAGGAGGAGCAGTGCTCCAAAAGCTAGTACAGTACTTTCAAATAAACCTGTTGGACAATAACTTGGTGTTATGTGATTTTTTTAACAGTTTAGAACTGGAGTATTAGCTTGCCCTCAAAATGTTTTTGGTGAAAGCTTCAATTTCTAATCATTTTGTTTTGAATTCATATAAATTGCACCTGAATTTTAATAGCTCACATTTCTTAAAATTCCAGATACGGAACACGAAAGGAATGCATTAATGGAGAGTGTATACCCACAACTAAACAGTTATTGTAAAGAAAGGGGTTATGACCTCAGGATGACTGACCTTAGGTGGGGCATGAAAGATGGAATTAGTGACAATCATATAATGGCCCGATTACATCTCGAAGTACTTAAGGAATGCCAAAAGTCAGAAGACTCCATCTTTATTGTAAGCATTCTGTGCACAAATGGTCATTCACGGTCAAATGTTGGATCAGATTTAAGGTTCTTTGAGACTCATTACCAGATTGGCAGGTCCAAGTTGCTGCTAGGGAGGTAAATCAAGCTTACAATCTCTTTTTTTCTAAACTTTTACACAGAGCTAGTTTATACCCGGTTAATATTGGTTAAGTAACTGCCACTATCACAACATATTTAACGAGCATAACTTTGTGACTAAATGTCGAACACTGGATGCTGGTGATACAGAATAATAACAGAAAGTGCTGAAGAAACTCAACAAATCTGGAAACATCTGGAGAGAGGGAAAAAGCTAACATTTTGAATCGAAATGTTAATCGCGTCTCTCACTGTAACATCTATTAAGTGGTCACTTATCACTGTCACTTGATGAAGATGCCTATTATTAGATCATGACTTAGTGAAGATTTATATTGTTTTTGTGAAAGGTAAGGTGGTAGGGGAGGCATCAAAAACTTGTTCCAGATATTGTGACTGCATTATGATGGTTGACATAGCAAATTGAAAAGCAATGCATGATTGTAAACACTAACTGAAACCAAATTGAGCAATTGTTTGCTGATAGGATCAAAGTACAGGTCCAATGTAAAAGTTCTAATGATAGACTCATAGGCATTTAAAACACAGATGGAGGTGATTTGGCCCTTTATGTCCATGCTAGTCAACAAAGAATTGTCTACGCTAATCCCATATTCAAGCTTTATGGCCCATGGCCTTGCTGTTTATATCTACATACTGTGTAAATGTCATGAGAATCTCTGGCTCAAGCACCCTTTCAGACAGTGAGTTCCAGACTCCTGCCATCCTCTGGTTGAAAATGTTACCCCTCAACCCCTCTCGTGGTAAAAAATGAGGTCTGCAGATGCTGGAGATCACAGTTGAAAATGTGTTGCTGGTTAAAGCACAGCAGGTCAGGCAGCATCCAAGGAATAGGAAATTCGACGTTTCGGGCATAATTCCTGATGAAGGGCTTATGCCCGAAACGTCGAATTTCCTATTCCTTGGATGCTGCCTAACCAGCAACACATTTTCAACAACAACCTCAACCCCTCTCCTCTACCTCCTACCTTAAATCAGCTCCTCCTGGCTATTGATCGCTCTACTATTTTTTTTAAAAATGCCTGTCTTTGTCCGCCTTAACTCTGTCCTTTATAATCTTATACACTTCGAGCAGCACGGTGTCTCAGTGGTTAGCTTGGCTGTCTCACAGCACCACGGACCCAGGTTTGATTCCAACCTTGGGCGACTGTCTGTGTAGAGTTTGCACATTCTCCCCATTTCTGTGTGGGTTTCCTCCAGGTGTTCCAGTTTCTTCCCACAATCCAAAGATGTGTAGGTTAGGTGAATTGGCCATGCTAAATTGCCCATAGTATTCAGGGATTTGAAGGTTAGATGCATTAGCCAGAGTTAAATATAGGATAATAAGGTAGGGGAATGGTTCTGGGTGAGTTATTTTTCAGAGGGTCAGTGTGGACTTGTTGGGCTGAAGGCCCTGTTTCCATACTGTAGGGATTCAATGATTGCATTAGGTCTCCTCTCAGCTTTTGCCACTCCAAGAAAAATAATAACAGAAAGTGCCTGCTTTATCTTTCCTCATGGCTTTAGCCCAGGCAGCACCATAGTAAGTTTAGTCTGCACTCCCTCCAGTGCAATCTGATCCTCCTTATAGTATAGTATCAAGAACAGCATGTAGTACTCCAGCTGGGGCCTAACTAGATCTAATCTGTAGATAATTTAAACCTGTTCAATTTGCTGGATATTTTTTAAATGTTAAGAATTTTTATCCTTTCTGTTCAAAGACAAAGAACAAAACCCTTTCAAGATCATAGACAGAATACAGGCGGTTCACTACTGCACTACAAAGGCAATTAACAGCTTTGCATTCCAATTGGATTTTACTCACAAATCCCTTTTTTATATTGAGGAAGATAAGTAATATATAGAGAACTTTGACAAAGGATATCCATCCGTACATAACATAATCCAATGGATTGAATTTCCTCAATGTTTTGCTTTATATCTTAGACCTGGCTTTTATTTTGAATATAGTTGGTTGTGGAGTTACAATATAATGAAGCCTCCTTTTGTCTTGCAGCTTTTAATTGGACAAAAGCATGACTCGTTTTTCCTCCCTGACAGCATCATGAAGGATGATTTTGAAGCTATTTTGAACTTTATTGAGGCCAAGAAAATGGAGATGACAAAACGGCAGTGTGGAAAACACAACCCTGAGCACCACACACTGATTGAGGGCCCCGGACCCTGTGAGGAATCTCACAGCAGAAATCCTGATCTGACAGACACTTCAATGCCAATGCATGAGGAGTTGCCAGAAAGCTGTGACACTGGAGCCAGTGAAATCCAGTCTTCCCATGTCCCTCAGGCACACGACACAAATGATACTCTAGCTCAGTCTACACCAGACTTTGGGAAAGCAATTGGGCTTCTTCAGCAGTGGTACAAGCTGGATGAGAACTGCATACCCAGTGCTTACAGGGTGCAGCCAATAAGGTTAGTTTTAAAATGGTCGACAGTTATCATGAACCATTTTCACTTGTGTATTTGACCCAAGCATACCTTGACACAAGATGAGAATTAGAGCAAAATATTACAGGTGCTAAAGACCTGAGACAAAACAGTAAGTGTCCGAGATACTCAGCAGGTCTGGTAGCATCTGAGCAGAGAGAAACAGTTAAAGCTTCTGAATGGTTTCTTCAGAACTCAGAACTGTTCTGAAAAAAGAATGGTTTTGGACTCAAAACGTGAAGTCTGATTGATGCTGTCAAGACCTGCCAAGTGATTTCTTTTAAGCAAATCAGTGGCAGATCAGAAAAAAGTCAGCATATATCACAAAAGCTCAGTGTGTTTCATTACAAAAAAGCATTTGAACAGTAGGTATAGATACAGGAGTAAGCTGTTCAGCCCACAAGCCTGCTCTGCAATTTAATACAGTCATAGCATATCAAACCTCGATGCTGGGGACGTAGGTGTGATCTCAGATACTGATGATGGTGCGTCTGTCTTTCTAGCGAATTCACAAGTTCTTAAGCAGGCAGCATTGATGATACTGCTACAGTGCCTTGAGGTGCATTGAGACACTGACCACCCTTCCAGCTGTGATGGGTTGGGCACGTCATCCGCAGTACTGACACAAGATTTCCCAAGCAGGTGCTGTACTCCCAGCTCCGAAATGTCAGGCGTGCCCAGGTGGACAGACGAAGTGCTTCAGGGATACCCTCAAGGCCTCACTGGTGAAGTGCGGCATTCCCACAGACATCTGGGGATCACTGGCCCAAGACACAAAGTGGAGGAGGAGCATCTGGGAAGGTGTTTTGCACCTCAATCCTTGCCATCGGGAAAAAGCTGAAGCCAGTCAAAAACAGCAAAAGGAGCATGCTGCCACATCAATGCCCCACCCACCCCTTCCCGTGATCACCTTCGGCCCCAAGTGTGGCAGAGTCTGTGGAAGCCCACTTGGACTGTACAGCCATCTATGGACTCACCCTGAGAATGTAAGAGAGTCAACCTTGTCTGTGAGGGACTATCAATGATGATGATGAGCAGATAAAACATCAGTACCTTTCTCAACTACTGCTTTACACTCTTGAGACTGACTTCCACAGCCTTCCACCTGTGAAGTTTGGTCATTAAACTGAAAGGTTAACTTTCTTCCTCTGTCTAAGATGCTGTTTGACTTGGAGAATATTTGCACCATTTTCTGTTTTCATTTCAGATTCCTGTATCAATAATAATACAATATCTTTGCTAACACTCCACAATTATTTTACAGTCAATACTCAGCGATGATATGAGTCCAAGTTTACCACAGTCCAAGGATTCTTCTTTTAAGATTGTCACACTTTAGTCAATGAACCAACTCTTCTCAACCTCTAATACAATAACGGTAATAATATTTTTATTATTATTGTATTAAAGGTTGAGAAGAATTGGTTTATTGACAAAAGTGTGACAATCTTAAAAGAAGAATCCTTGGACTGTGGTAAACTTGGACTCATATCATCGCTGAGTATTGACTGTAAAATAATCATGGAGTGTTAGCAAAGATGTTTGACTGCCTTGTCATTGGTTAATATTAGAACAGTAGAGTGCTCCGTTCTTCTGGTTGTTAGAAACATGCTAAATCCTGACTGATTTTTGCATGATTAAGGAAGGAGATAAGTTTTTTTCTTTATTCATTCAGGGAATATAGGTGTCACTGGCTGGGGCAGTATTTATTGCCCATCCCTACTTGCCCTTGGGAAGGTAGTGGTGAACTGCCTTCTTGGACTGATGCAGTACATTTCGTGTAAGGAAACCCACAATGCAATTAGGAAGGGAGTTCCAGGATTTTGAGCAAGTAACACTGAAGAAAGAATGATATGTTTCCAAGTAAGGATGCTGAGTGGCTCGGAGGGGAACTTGCAAGTGGTGGAGTTCCAACCACCTTAGTGGTGATAGTGTGGAGAAGCAAAGTGCATCACATTGGTAACTTTGGCCAATACATCAAGTAGGATCGGGATCACTGTGTATTGCTGGGGAAATCTGGCAATGTGAAACATGATGACAACCTAAGGTGCGCACATCTGGGCTGGGAATAGTCAGTTTAAAGTACATCATTGTGCAAAATGAATGCAATAGCATCTATAACAGGTAATAAATAGTAACCAACATGTCAGGAATAAGTGAAGCAGATAATTTATATGAAGAAGGGCATCTTTGGTAGTTTCTGGTTGGTATGAAAGTTTAGAAATGACAGCAAACCCGACTGGGAGCAAAGTTTTCTCTAGCCTATGACTATTGAGCTGAAACTGAATACAGTGGGATGATCAGAGCAGATAATGAGTCCACACATGTGAACCAAAAGCCACAATATTGACAGGGATGGGTTCCTTTGGATGAGGAAAGGATTGCGGAGAGGAGAGTTTTGGAAGTATCTGTGCTTTCCCATGTGCTGTTTGAAATAACTCACAGAGGTCAGTATTCCATCACCAAATCACCCTTTATTTACATGTGCATATGATTCCTCAGACCCAGGTCTCAGAGTGAACAGGATGTCTGACACTCCTGTTCTTATCTGTCAGCCAGGGGTCCCTGATTGGACCAGATTAACAGCCCCAATTAGGGATCTCATATTCTAAGACATCCACCCTGCTGTTCCATGTTTGACAGATTCCTCCCCGTGACAAGTTTCACATCTGTAAATGAACCTACTTAATGAGCTTAGCTTCTAGTTGGGTGGGGAGCAGTCCACTGTATATACAACACTAAAAATATTTCCATGGGAAATGAGGTTGCAAGAGGCCTATGACACAAAGATACATGTGTATATATCTAGCAACTCTCAGGCTTACAGGATTCACTAAGCATTTTACAGACTGTTCAGTTCTTTTTGTGAAGCATTGGTGCACTGCCAGAAACATGGCAGGCAATTTGTGCAAAGCCAATATGATAAAATCTAAATACGTTCTTTTACTGATTGGAGAGATGAAAAGTGAAAGTCAGTCACTGAGCTGACAGATGTTTTTGAAAAAAAGCTAAAGAAAAGGAATTCATGTCAACTGTGGTAAAAAGATCAGAGTTACTCTGCAGATACAGGAGAGTATTGAACACTGGCTAGATTAGCTTCTGTAGAGACTGAAACTACTGTCATTTGACCCAGCTGGCAAACCTGTACAGTGAAAATGCAGCAATTTTGCTATTTGTGTGATAATGGTTTGCTTTAGTTGTGAAGAGAATAAAATTAAATGGCTCAATTTGGCCCTGAATTAAATTTATTTCTATATGATCAGACTATTTTGTGTCCGTTATTTATTATAGTTTAATATCTGTGCAGAAATTTGGAAATAGGCAGGTTTCCTTGTTAAATTCTCTAAATCTGAGTTTTCATTTCTGATGCAGGACACACTTCAGAGACATATACAGTATAGATCCCTCACGTAGACAGCATTCAAAGAATAGCTGGTCAAGTTCTGCCCAGAAACTATACAGTATTCTCCAAGAATATGCGCCTTTGGCACTCGGTAAAGAAAGAGCTTCAAATCTTTTTAAAACAGGTAATGATGGAAAAATGAGAAGTAATGGCTTTAAGTGTGAAGTAACAATAAGAATAAACATAATAACTTTACACAGAATGATCAACAGAGTGTTTTCAAATGACTAATTATTACAAATGCATTACAAATCCGAACATTAAGTAATTGTTAGAAGAAACACTAAGAGGGTACAGAAACAGCTATCCAATATCATCAGTCTATTCGCAGTTAAACACTGGAAATGCTGAGATACTCAGCTTTGTTAGGACCCAGAATAGTTCTAAATCCTGTTTCCCACCCCCAGTGGGCAATACATTCTGTCTGCAAAGATGCTGCCTTTTTAAAAAATATTCTTTCATGGGATGTGTGCATTTGTTGCCCATCTGCAATTGCTGTTGACTGAGTGGTTTAGAACAAAGAGATCAAGAATACATTAAAATGGGAATGTTATTCTAAAAGGAAGCACAATATGGATATGATCAGCAGCTAAAGCCTTCATTATTCCAGTATAGAGATTAGTCCAGTTTGTTTTCTGTATGTCAATAGCATTGACAGCTCATTAATTAATATGAACCGTGAATATCTTGGATTGACATTTCCATTTCTCTAGCCTTTCCACCAACTCCCTGACCCAAAGGGAAGGAGCCATGGACCATTTTGTGTCAAAGATCAGTGTAGGTTCTCTCCTTCGTCCCCTCTGCCCTCCCCTACTTTTCATCCCAGCCCAAACTATTTCTTATTCTTCGAGAAAATGAGGCCTGTAGATGCTGAAGATCAGAGTTGAGAGCGTGGTGCTGGCAAAGCACAGCAGGTCAGACAGCATCCAAGGAGTTAGGAGAATCAGTGTTTCAGGCATAAGCCCTTCAGCAGGAATAAGAAAAATTGTGCCACCACCACATTCCATTTCTTCTTTTCAAACTTCTCACTCTGTTTTCAGCCACTTCATCTTCTGACACCAAATTCACTGATCAAGTCACATTATGTCCCTTGTCAGAATGTCTCCAGTAAACGTTCTGCTCATAGTCACTGGTCTGTGTTCATCAGCTGCAAAAGTGCACAGCCAACCACCCTGTCCTCATCAATCACTGTCCCATTTCAATCTTTCATTTCATCAATAAATGCCAACAAGTTCATTGTTTTGAAAATTACCTGTTCAGTTACTGAAGACTATTTTTTTTACCACAGTATTGAGGCCATGTGAGCAGTGGTATCCCTTGACTGTGCATATTCCTTCGTCCTGTCCTCTCATCCTTGAGTCTTTTTGCACTAGTTTCTGCAATCTATTACTTCATTCTCCTTTCCCCCTGTGTTTCTGCACTTCACCTCTGTGAGGCTACCTTTGTGTGATTTCAGCTCCACCTGTCCCAGATCAACCTGTCCACTGATCTAATTCTAATGACTGTTTCAGTGGCAATGAGAGCTGCCACTGTTATTGCTATTCACTCGATGGCTCTGTTAGATGGAAATTCATCAAATAAAAGGCCTTTTCAGAAACAAACAAGGAACAATCTCTCTTTCTATTCTAATAATTTAACCCCAGTTATAGAACGTGAGGTTGACCAGGGTCTACAAACAACGGGACCTCCAGAGGATCACTGCTATTGGTTTAAACGCTATATTACTGACATCCAATGCAACCTGTCAAGTGAGAAAGCTGCAGATTATATTGATGTCTGTCCACGGATGCCAGAACTTAACAAAAAATTGTATGAAGCTCACACACAATTCCTCGAAAGCATTCATGCCAAGGTAAAGAAACTTCCTGTATTATTAATATGAATTGTTTTGATGTAATGCCACATTAGATTTAAACATACGAGCAGGACCCATTTAAAGAGCCATATTTATCTATTTTCTTGATACTCATCTTTGTGTCTCTTTCCACTCCATCCAGGTTTTTCTCCCACTGTATATGCTTTTATTTTGAAGAATTAGTTGAGTCATACAATGGTGGCAGATATAAGTTTTGTGCGATTGTTATGTTTTAAGACTATATCTTTAATTCAGGAAAATGGAGCCATGTGACTCAGAATTCCCTCAACTGTTCAGACATTCCATGCGCACTGAAAGCACACATGCTGACAAAATGACTTCTGGTTCTGGAAATCACCGCTATGTATGGACTTTGGAGGTCCACGCAGTGGTCAAACTTGTGAGGAGGCTGTTCTGGATTCTGCAGGCAACATACCTGGGTAGTTAGATTAAGGATTCAAGGGAATGCCAGTTATTTTACTGAGAAGAATGTATATGATATTCACACTTTAAGATAATGGCAGAATTATATGCGCTGACAGTGGATTGACCGTTTGTTTCCAAAGTTATTCTCCAAAGAGAATTTGTAGAAAGTCAGATTTTGTAAATGGTTACACTTTACAAGTCTGTTCATTTTAAAGAGAGAATGGAGTTCAGAGCCTAAAGGATAGCTAATTAGCAATTGTACCTCAATACAAGAATTCTGTGATTTCAGGCTACCTTGGAGAAGAGCTTTGAGAGGGTGCATAGGATGCTACTGGAATAATGTTTGACAGATGTTGCCATTTATTTTGTATCTTATAGTAAAAGTCTTAAAACATGAAATCTTGTCAGGTAATTCTTTAAATTGATCTTTGGCATTTAACATTTCTGTTTAAAGGTCATGATGTGGAGGTGCCCGGTGCTGGTGGACAAAGTTTAAAAATCACACAACACCAGGTAATAGTCCAACAGATTTAAACCTGTTGGGGTATAACCTGGTGTTCTGTGATTTTTACCTTTGTTTGAAGGTAATTAGTCTCAGTGAGCCCATCACTATGATGGGTGTTAATTTGGCCTTTGCCAGCTGAAAGGTAGCTTAAGACATGATGGCCAGAATCAAGTATTGTTTAAGTAGTTGAAACGCAAGAAAGAATTTTTCCCAGCTGCAGGATGATGGGCTTGAAGATGGGGGAAGTGTGGGGACTGCAGAAAAGGAAGAGAGAGCCATGTAAGGAGAGGTTTCTAATGATCGCTGTTACTGGAATCATTTGTCTGTTAGTTAGAGGCATACAGCCAGTTATAGTAATGAAGATCTTAATTGGAGGCAACTATCTAAGCACTGGCAGCATTTTTCCAGCAGTAGAAAAGAATTCTGTCATGTGGGCAAGCCATGATTACAATGGAGGCAGCCTCCCCACAACAGTTGGGAACCATCAGCTGGAGGCCCATTTCCCACCAGGAGGACCGTTGACAGGTAGACATTGCCAGCACACTAACCCTACTGCCGGAGGAGTTTCCCCAACTTGGCTTGGCCTCTCTGATATTTAATTTCAAACTTACCAACAACCCTGAGTGAGCCTTGTTTTTTAAAGCACCCTCATGTTTTCCAAGATGCATCAGCAGCACCCACATCTTTCACTGGGGCTTTCAAGGTTCTGGTACTATCAGCCTTCTGAGCAGCCAGCAGCACAAGGAGCAGGTCTGCTACCTTTGATCAAATGGTCAGCTCAGTGGTAGACAATTAGGAGGCCTTTAAAAATAGCTCCTTTAAAACTGGCTCCCCCACTCTGAATCGCAGCAAGAAAAGCTTTTGGACCTCCAATTACACAGGATCCAAAAACTTGTGTGAAAGTCGTGCTCTCTGTATCCCAACTGCTACAAGAAGAACAACCACAAATATCAACGATGATACTCAACAACGGGCCCTCCTTTGAATGATTTCAGTATGATTTGAGGACATGCATCTTTTCTCCTCCTTCTCAAAAAATAGACCAGATCACGATTTGGAAAGTTCTGTCTTCAAGTCTCGGAGTGAGCGCGTCCATGAATGATTAGTTTGCCTAGTCTGAACAAAAGGGGAAAAGAAAAGAAATACTTCTATAAATCATTCGAGGCTGCAAAATGGGCTGCTGATGCTTACCGCTGAATCTCTGTTGCAACCCAATCCTTTACACCTACTGAATGAGAATGCTAATGCAAGGGCAATCAGCAATTATACTTATAGTAGAGTCATACAGCATAGAAACAGGCCCTTGGCCCACCGTGTCTATGTTGACCGTGTTCTGAACAAGTGCAGAGTTTTAGCAGCTCTTTGGCAGGACATTATTATTGTATAGTTTCTGTCACTGAGACAAATTACATTAGTTGCATTGTACAGAGAGCAAAAACAAATATACCAGACTCTTTGAGATACAACATGTGCAAGGATAATAATTGTGTGAAAGAATAAAGATTGATTCATCAACCAAAATGACAACACTTCCTGTTGGAGAAGCAACAGTGTTCATTTTCCCTGTATATCCTGACACATATCCACGTGGCCAGGAACAGCTCCCTATGTGTATGCGGGCTGTGTCCATGTGTATACATTGATGTGCTGGTGCCAGCAACCATCCCAACACACAAAAATAAAGCTGTATCAGAACACTATTCCAACAAGCCACCACACACTGCAGCACAGAAAACAGAGGAGAACCACCTATACAACATATTCAAGAAGAATGGATACTCAAAAAATACAGTGCGCAGATTCCTCAAGAACAAACCACATCAAGCAGACCAAACACAGCCAGAAACACTATCCACCTTACCATACATCAAAGAAGTTTCAGAAATGACAGCCAGACTACTAAGACCCCTCGGAATCCTAATAGCACACAAACCCACCAACACTCTCAAACAAAAACTAACAAACTTAAAAGACCCAGTACAACCCATGGACAAAACCAACATCATCTACAAAATTCCATGCAAGGGCTGCCACAAACACTACGTCGGACAAGCAGGAAGAAAGTTAGCCACCAGGATACATGAACACCAGCTAGCCACAAAAAGACACAACCCTCTCTCCCTTGTAGCCCTACACATGGATGAAAAAAAACCATTCTGGGACAACACATCTATCCTGGGACAGGCTAAGCAAAGACATGCCAGAGAATTCCTAGAGGCCTGGCACTCTAACCACAACACCATAAACAAACACATAGATCTAGATGCCATCTATCAACCCCTCAGAAAAAGAACAGGAAATGACATCACCACAAACCTCAGGAACCCCATCCAGGAGAAAGATATAAATAGAAAGCAGGAGACAACAGCTTTGCTTCACTTGGAGGTCACCACTGATGATGTTACCTAGCCTGGTAATGAAATGTCTGGATATCAAACCTACAGCTCAGCAAGCAAAGCTACACCCTAAACCTCAACCTGAGCTACAAACCTTGCAAAAAACAGTGGTGGACCCTAAAGAGTGTCAGAAGCATCTCCAATGTACTCAGTGCAGGGAGAGAGGGAATTGCATGAGGTAAGGTTCTCTGTCAGGAATTTCATTGTGAGATTCCCTGCATTCCACCAGACAATCCTGCTGCTTTAAGGTCATCCTCTCCTCCATCCCCTCCCATTGTGAAACAACAGGCAATCCCATCACCGCAATTCTCCATTTTACCATGGATCCCTCCCACTCCATATCTGGGATATGACTGTGCTTATATTATGAGGCCCAGCCTAGGAAAGTGGCCTGAAGCCTGGGTGGTTACAGAGGACAGTTGGAGTGTCTAGTTCTATTGTAACTCAGAACAGTGATCAGAAATCTTCCCCCTTTCAATCTGGAGATGCTGAGATTGGTTATGACATTGTCAGGTGAGATTTAGGACTGAGATGAGAAGAAATGTATTCACCCAGAGTGTGATGAACTTGTGGAACCTGCTACCACAGAAAGTGGCTGGGACCAAACAATGTAGTTCTTCTGGCTAAAAGAATCAGAGGATACGGGTGGAGGGCAAGATTAGAGTATTGAGCTTGATGATCAGCCATGGTCATATTGAATGGTGGAGCTGGTTCAACAGGTTGAATGGACTACTCCTATGTTTCTACGTAGCCAATGTCACAGATTGGACACGATGGCTGGGCTCACCTTACATGTTGTATTTTGCTTCTGCAGTATTAAAAAGGAGAAATGACATGTTAAAAGGTAGCAAGTGACACCTATTTGGCTGTGGTAACAATGTGCGACACGGTATAATTTATATCCAATTGAATTATATGAACACTTTAGCTAAATTGGATATGCTGTTCTACACCTGAACAATGGGTCAAATGCGTTCCAGCTATTCATAATTCATGGTGGAATGAGGAGTTGGGGGCCTCCTCTGCCAATGCTGTGCTTGCCAAATTTTAAATAAGTTTGACCCATTCAAAATCAACCAACCAACCAATGACTTTTGTTTCCTCAGACTGCTTTTACAATTGCAGTGAAATGAATTGCTGCAAAGTAATTGAAAGAGATCGAACTTGTTTCGGGAAAGTAGGAGTGATAGGATAAGCTCTTAAATGAGGGCAGACATACCGAAGGGAGATTTTAGCCAAAGCCATTATTCCTGGCCTGGAGAATGAGCAACTGGTGATTGATAATTCATGGAGAATACCTTTGCTTTACCTTTGAAGGTTAGAAACAGGATCCTGAACCTGATTGCCAAATTCAGGTGCTACATGGAGCCCAGGCAATCTCACTAATGCTCTATAAAGGGACCACTGCCAGCTGCCCAATCACAGACTCTGGATCTCTGTGTTGGAGGGTCCAGGAGAGCAGGTTTCCTCCCTTGAGGCCCACAGTAAACCTCATTCTAAAGAGCGTGTCTGAACTATGATAGTCCATCTCAGTGCACAACATTAAATATTTTAATCAAATTCCATTACATTACTGACAGCTCTGTCTTTTCAATTTGCAGATATACCACAACATATCAAAATGGCTGATGGCTGTAATGGTCATGGTAAAGCCTACACAATGCATGTACTCCATCAAAGTGTTTGCAGCATGTACAGTCCTACCCATCACAATGGCCTGTGGTCTTTTCCTTCCCTTCTTCTGCTATCCTGAATGCTGGTTTTGTCCATTTTATGCTCCATTGTATTCCTGAGGCTGCTGAAGCTCCACTCTGAGCAGGCATTAACAGTGTTTATACACTTCAGCCAAGCTGAAAGAATTTAGGAGGAAATCCACCAATGCTTACTTAGCTGTGGCTCAGCAACAGCAATCTCGCCTAAATCCAGTAGCTGTGCACTCCGATTTCACACTAGAGACATGTACACCAAAGCTGTACAGTACTGAGGGGGCAGTGCCATCTTATCACAGGTACAGCCTTCCAGATGACACATTTTGAAGGCCCTGTCTGCCCTCTCCTGTGGCTAAAACAGATCCCAGGGCACTATTTGAATAAGATCACAGGAGTTCTTTTGGTGTACTGGCCGACATTTATCTCTCAACCGGCATCTCAAATACAAATTGTGTGTTTGGAATCACTTCACTGATAGTGAGGTGTTGCTGTGAACCAATTGACTATCATATGTGTAATATTGACTAAAGTTTTAAAAAGACCTGAATGATTGTAAAGTATTTGGGATCATTCTGAGGTTGTGAAAGGACAATATACAAATAATATTTCTTCTTCTCTGAACAGTGAAGGAATTGCCATTAGCACAGGTCAGGAGCAACTTGCGGATAGCCTTTGTGCCTTTGTCATAAAACAAGTATACAAAATTAGAATCCTTAATCAACAATTGGCCTATGTACCAATGACCAAGTCAATTAGATTAGATTCCCTCCAATGTGGAAACAGGCCCTTTGGCCCAACAACTGAACACCGACCCTCTGAAGAGTAACCCACCCAGAACCATTCCCCTCTGACTAATGCACCTAACACTATGGGCAATTTAGAATGGCCAGTTCACCTGACCTGCACATCTTTGGACTGTGGGAGGAAACCCACAGCAGACACGGGGAGAATGTGAAAACTCCACACAGATAGTCATCTAAGGCTGGAATCAAACCTGGGACCCTGGTGCTGTGAGACAGCAGTGCTAACGACTGAGCCACCATGACACCCATAAGTTGTTGAAGGACAGACATCCTGTGTATAGCAATGTGGCTGACTCTTAAGGATTAGGGATGGGCAATAAATGTTGGCCCAGTAGGTGAGGCTCCCATCCTGTAAATGAGGAAAAAAAAAGAAACTCCTTTATTGTTGTCCCCTATATTCCCTCCTACAGGCTCATTTTTAGTTGATAGCTATTGTTACTTTCAATTATAATGGGTCTTTGTGAATTTATTTCTTTCTTGACCTAACAACTTTCCTTTCTGCCTGATTTGTTTGCACTAAAAGGTAATAATCAATGTTATGCTCTGCAGCTTCGGCACACCAATATTTATGAGTACAAGGTCAGCTGGGGAAGGGATGGAATCAATCCACAGCTTAACAGATCCCACTTATTCTACATCGAATGCCTATGTGCTGACTTCCAAAAAACCTTCATTGCTCACTTTCACAGGTCAGTGTTTTCAAATCAATTTGCCAGAACAGAACTAAAGTGCTCTGTGAGGAAGAGCAATATTGCTTGTTTTTAAACCTAAAGTTAAATATGTAGTTTGTTGCTTCAATTAATGTGTGAGATTTGGGGGCAGCAGTAAAAATGAAATCTGAGGGAAACCTTGTCAATTGTTGGAAAAACCCATCTGGCTCACTCATGTCCTTTAGGGAAGGAAACTGTCATCCTTACCTGGCTTGGCCTACAAGTGACTCCAGACTCACAGCAGTGTGATTGTCACTTAACTGCCTTCTGGGCAACTAGGAATGGGCAATAGATACTGGCCCAATCAGTGAGGCCCTCATCCTGTGAGTGAATAAAAAATACATCGAAGAAAGGAATGGAGGGCATGCTGATTGGATTTGAGGCAAACATGTGTGAGGAGGCCAATGTGGGCTATCATCTCATTGAAGGTCATTTGAGTTGAATAGCCTATTTCTATTCTCCAAGTATTTTCTAATTCTGTGCAATTGTTTTTATGGTGACAACACCACTGACCTCCCCTCATTTGCTGCTCCTGTGCTCTCTCAGAGACTTGCTATAACTGTGAAAACTTTTAGTCACAAGAACTCACAACCCATGGTTCTTTAGATGGTGAGGTTTGACTCAAAGAATGGGGTACAGACAGTAGCTGCTCAGTATTCCATGAAGTATTAATTGCCTCAGGGTATGAATTCTACCCCATCTGGGGAGAAGGTCCTGCCTTTGGAATCAGCAGCCGGCCAATTGGATTGTCTGCAATCCCAGCAGCACCAGGGTCAAGCAGGACCACAGCCAAGCGAATGGAGGGCAGACTGAAGGCCAGGGTCTGACTGCCAGATCCCAGTCAGTGGAATGAATGGGTTAGAGGCTCTGGGTTTAAGAGGCTAGTTGTGTGGGGTGGGAGGGAGGGTGGAAATGGTCAAGAGTGGGATATGACCTTGGGGAGAAGACAGTCATTGTTGATGCCAAATCACACAGTCAAAGCTGCAAGGAAGTGATTGTCAGCTCCATTAGTCTGGGTATACCACGGATTATGGTAGTCTATTATTTGGCCTCCTAAGGGCCTTCATTGGTCCAAGTTGATTGGCCACCTGATGCCACCTAAAATAACTGCACAGGGATCAGTATCCCATCACCCAGTCACCCTACATTTATTTGTACACAGTAGATTGGCTATGACCTGCCAGCTCAGAGTCAGTCCCCTGAACTGAGGAGATTTTACATCCCTTGTTTATATTGGTCAGCCAGTGCTTCCTGATTGACTCAATCAAGGATTTTGTTGTCAATGAGATACACCTGGTCCTAATCACTACACCATCTCTGCAACCTGTTAAAAGTGGAGAGGTGCCAGGTCAGAGGTGGGTGAGTGGGTAGATGGTGGGCTGACTGGCCATTGTGTCTACAAGACCCTCCTGCCCCTTCCTCAAAACCCTTGGCCAGGGATGTTTAAATTCCATCCATTATCTACAACTAGGCTTGAAAAATATCATTCATGCTTCTCATACATGCTCATCTCACTGCTTTGTTAATGTTCAGTGACTGGAAGGTTGCCAAATAATGCAACAAAAGCAATAACTCTCGTTTTTGTTTTGTGAAATACTACATTCTTGCTGACTAGAATATTTTCCATCATTTTCTGGGTTTATTCAAGCATTTATAAATTATGCAGTTGCCTGTCCTGGTGGACAGGAGTGAGGGGAACAGCTGTCCAGACTGGTTTTGAGGGTTTCCCCATCTGCCTGGTTTCACTTGCACCAAACCAGCTGTCCTGGCAAACGATTCTGTCTCTGTTACCTGAACTGGCATCTTACTATTGACACTCCATCCTTGAGTAGCTCCTTGATGTGTCTAATTAAACACTGAACCCACTCTCTCACTATTAACTTGCCAATTTGGGAAAGTCAGAGCCAAGCAAATGTTTTGCAGTGGAGCTTCTGATCAATATTTGACCAGAGTCCTGAAAACCATGTTCTGTTTTTCAGCTCTCACTTAGTGAAAGCACACAACACCAGGTTATAGTCCAACAGGTTTATTTGGAAGTGCAAACATTTGAAGCATTGCTCCTTCTTCAGGTACCTACTGGGGCAGGACCATAGGACACAGACTTTATCATAAAAGATCAAAGTGTCATACAACTGATGAGATGTATTGAACAAACCCAGATTGCTGTTAAGTCTTTAATCACTTAGAATGGGAATGCAGATTTCAATTGATTAATATGTAAATCTCAGAATTTCTTTCAAGTCAAAGTTCCCAAGATAACTTAAGGTCTATTCAGTATAAAAATGGCGACATCTCAGCTCAGACAATGTCTGTCTGCATCCTCTAACCTCACACATTTAGTGCATTGTCTGAGCCGAGATGTCACCTTTTTTTTAAGTAAAACCTTAAGTCATCTCAGGACTGTGACTTGAAAGAAATTTGGGGATTTACATATTAATCAAGTGAAACCTGCATCCCCATTCTAAGTGATTAAAGACTTAACAGCGATCTGGGTTTGTTCAATACATTGCATAAGTTGTATGACATTTTGATCTTTTACTATAAATCCTGTCTCCTATGATCCTGCTCCACAACTACTTGATGAAGGAGCAGTGCCCCGAAAGCTTGTACTTCCAAATAAACCCAATGGACTATAACGTGGTGTAATGTGATTTTTAACTTTGTCCACCCCTGTCCAAAACCGGCTCCTCCACATCATTAGTGAAAGCAGTGGCACAAAAGATTGATTGTATTTGATCAGTTTCAAATGTAGAGTGTGAATTCATTTTCAAAATGGAATAAGCTTTCAGTTCTCCAAATTGGCATATGTCCAACTAATAAGTACAGAAGTTCTAACTGTAATCCTGTTCTAACAGAAATGCAGATGAAGCTGCTGTGATCATATAAGGTTAGCTCTCCAGTGTGATGTAGGCAAAACTACAATCCTGTTCAAATTCTGAAGTAATTACGTAGGTTGAAGCCGAAAGACAATTTTTCTGACGGTAACCAAGTAACGATTGCTATGGTGAGACCTCTTTATTAAGTGTAAATGTTAAGAACAGGGCCAATAACTCACCAAGTTAAATTATAAAGTCAATGTTCAGGGTTGACGCTTTTATGTTATCTTTGATAGATGGAGGAATCACCATCCTAAAAATGATTTATTCTCTCTTCTGTGTTTGGTTTACTTGTTTGGTTCTTTAACTAGTTCAAAAAAAAGGTTAAACTTGTATGTGCATCATTCTGTTTCTCTTGGGTTTTAACAAGGAACTCTCAAGAATGGAGATTAGGAAAAGTACAATGAGAACATAACTCTTGCTGAGGTGACCAGCTTTCTTTGTAGATGACAGAAAAATATAGTTGATTGATTTCAAGTGTAAAAGTGAACCCATCAGTGGTGGCTCAGTGGTTAGCACTGCTGCTTCGCATCGCAAGAAACCTGGGTTCAATTCCACCCAAAGGCAACTAACTATGAGGAGTTTGCACATTCTCCCCTTTTCAGTGTGGGTTTCCTCCCACAGTTCAAAAGGTATGCAGATTAGGTAGATTAGCCATACTAAATTGCCCATAATGTCCAGGGATGTGAATTAGCCATGGGAAATGCAAGGTTACAGAGATGGGGTGGGTGGGTCTGGATGACATGCGTTTTGGAGGATTGGTGTGGACATGATGGGTCAAATGGCCTGCCTCCATACTGCAGGGATTCTATGAAAGCACTAGAGGCTTATTCAGGAGGATTTTCTCTCTGCATTGGCTCCTCTCTACACTTTGACAAAAGCAAAGCTATTTCATATTTTGTTTCAAGGACATCAAAACTTGTGGATTTCATATGAGCATTTGATGACAACTACTGCCAACATGTTGTCAGGTAGATAGTATCATTATCCTCATTCTCCTACTGAGTAAGTGCACAGGCCCATCATGGTATAAAGTGGTTGAGGAAAACCACAAAGTTGTACAATAAGGAGGGGCTCTTTTCAAGACTCTAACAAGAGAGGAATGGACCAAATGTACTGGACAGCTGTAGTCACCCTTTTTTTACACTCAGCCTGTACAGAGATGTTGTTACGATCCCTGGAGAAGGTGAGACTTGAATCCGCACTCCAGGATAAGGTAGCAACAGAGGTGTAGTAGACTCAGAGTGGGGATGATCTAGTCTTTGGGAGCAACCACTACAGTGTGCAATTGAAACCTGACAACCAAATCCAAAGGAACTGAACAACATAGTGTTACATTAATTCAGAGACCCTGATCCTGCTCCTATTTGCCCTATTCCCCACTCAGGCTCCCCTCAAAAAACACAGGGGACCACCACAGACCAGAGCCCTTGTTATTGGGTCCTGATGTGCTCCCCCACTGATTCCCCTCCCCTGCCCCATAATACCCCACCACACCCATACCAGGCCTGCAGGTTTCAATGGAGACAGCTCAAACCACACATCTTGTTCCTTCTCCTCAACAGTTTGTGTTTTAATAATAGAATCATCATTTGAGTGCACAGGACATTTTTGTGTTTATTGTATAAATGAAATGTGGATACTGTTTTTGAAATTTAGTTGTATGATTTTGGCCCACCCTCAGCTGGAGTGTAGCCTATAAGATGGCCATATTCGTCATCATCCCGTGACAGTTATGCTCACCTGAATTCATACTTAGCTGCCTAGGGTATCTAAGCGGGTACCTAATTTAATTGATTGTGATGACTGACACAGTGACTGGCCTGCAGCAAGAGTTCAGTTATATGCTGCTTGGTATCTTCATTAAAGTTCCCTTGTCTCCAGCTGATTGGACAGCTCACTCCTCTGATTCCCGACTTAAATTGCTATCGCCCCTAAAATTAATTCAGTGTAGAAAGAGTTATAATCAATTGGTATTAATTTTTCGACATGTCGTTTACAAAGAACTTGTACTTTTGCTGTTTAAATAAGATGTTGTTTTATTTCTGGCAGGGAGATATAGTACTGAATGGTTAAATGTGTAGTATTTGTCTGCACTTTTGTAGAAGATAATTTTGCCTCAGCTTTGAACTTTTGTTTTCTTTTTCAAGGATTGTTGGCCCACGGAATACTAAGAGAGGGCCAAAGAGAAGGTGTCACATACTGAAACATTGGGTTCGTGAAGAGACCCTAGAACATGTACATCATTGTCAGACCCTGTGAGTCTTACAGACGTTTTTGCAGAATATGTCAGTGACTAACAACTTCAAAGGAGAGCCAATTTCATTTTTCCCATGTGTTCTTTTTGGAAATTCAAGGAATAACACACCAGATAAATGATACACAATGTCTTATATCCAATATACTTGTGATTGCTGAGCGTTTGGTTCAAGACATGAGAATGGAAACCAGCAATTTAACTCCTTGGGCCTGTCCTGCCATCTGAAGATTGCAAAATTTAAGAATGATCTGCGACCTGACTCTACAAATCACCATTACGTGTGGTATTTCTAAAAGGCACCATGTCCTTATGGGCAATTGCGCTTAGCTTCATTGCTCATTGCTCAGAGTATATGAGTTGGGAAGTCAGGTTGAGGTTGGACATGACATTGGTGAGGCCTCTTTTGGAGTACTGTGTGTAGTTCTGGCTGTCCAGTTATAGGAAGGATATTATTAAGCTGGAGAAGGCTCAAAAGAGATTTACCAGGATGTTGCCAGGTATGAAAGCTTTGAGTAAGAAAGAAAGGCTGGATAGGCTGGGACTTCTTTCACTGGAATGTAAGGAGGTGCCCTTATAGAAGTTTATAAAATAGTGAGGAGTATAGATAGAATTAATGGTAATTGAGTTTTCCCTAGGATGGGGGATTTCAAGGCTAGGGAGCACATTTTTAAGGTGAGAGGAGAGAGATTTAAAAAAGACATCAGGGTTTTTTTTTACAAAGAGGGTGGTTTGCATGTGGAATGAATCTGCATGTGGAAAAAGTGGCGGATGTGGATACAATTACACCACTTTAAGGATATCTGGATAAGTACATGAATATGAAGGGTTGGATGGATCTGGGCCAGGAGCAGGTAAGTGGGATTAGTTTAGTTTGGGATTATGTTCGGCGAGGGCTGGTTGGACTGGAAGGTCTATTTCCATGCTGTATGACCGTATGACTCTGTTAGAAATGAGCAATAAAGGCTGGTTTAGTTAGTGATGCCTACAGCCCATGATCAGATTTGAGTACCGGGATCAGACTTCCATTCACTATTCTAATGTTACTGAAGTCTTATCTTCCCTTCAGCCTGACCTCCATCATGACCACTATTTTCGCTTTCCCCAGACTCCCTCTTCTCTGCTCTCAAACTATGCCTCTCGCACAGACGTTCTCAGCAATAAGCTAGCCAGGTCTGCCAAAAATGACAATTCAACTAAAGCCCTGTTGTAAAAAATTGAGTAAGAGCTGCACATTCTCCTTATTTCAGATGCCCTGCTTTCCCACTCCATAAATATCAGAGACAATGAATTTATAGTCTGCCCAACTCTGATTCTTTCAGTGCTATAGTATAGCTCAGAACACTGGTTCATGGTTTTTATTTGAAACATTCAGGGAAGGGAAATTAACTAAAAGTGAGTTGATCAGAATACATCAAAGATAGGATATTTCCTTTCTTCATTGTAAATGAAGTAAAAGAAGGCAAGTTTGAAGGAGATATGCGAGGCATGTCTTTTACTCTAAAAGTGATAAGTGCTTGGAATGCACTGTCAAAGGACTTGGTGGAGGCAGATTCAACAGGAATGTTTAAGAAGCACCTTGACAGATATATAAATGGGCAGAACATAGAGGGATACTAGTCTTGGTACGCTGAAAAGCTTTTTCCTGTGGTGTGCTGTTCTTCTTTTGTTCTGAATAATTTCCTGAAATGTTCACTGTCCCTTGCATGAAAGATGCTGCATGGCCGATGAAGTCTTTTCCATCTTTTGTTGTTTTCAATACAGTTTTATTCAAATTCATTCCACATTTTTAAAGCATTGCTCAGAGTGCAGTTGAAAATGTGTTGCTGGAAAAGCGCAGCAGGTCAGGCAGCATCCAAGGAGCAGGAGAGTCGATGTTTCAGGTATGAGCCCTTCTTCAGAGTTCAGTTGGCAGCTTTAATCAGGTTGCACCTTTGTTGATATTGTGAGCTATCTCCCATGGGAGATCAGATTGTATTGTAAATTATGAGGGAAAAACCTCTTCGCTAAGTACCAAGTGAGGGGTTGTGGCAGATTCAGAATCATGCCTATGTATCTGTTGTGCTAATTTTAAACTCACAAAGGAGCTTAATTCTGTTTGAATTTGTTTTTGTTCACATAAAGTTGCATGTTATGACCTGTCAATGTGCACCACACAATTGTACTTGATTTTGTTGTAATGGACAATCATCAGAAATATATAGATCATTTGCAGGTAACGTTACATTATGTAATTAATCCATTAAAAATATCTGTAGGTGTTCTCTTTGCTGATAAGGAAACCACATATTTTAAATGTGATGATCTTCATTAATTATACCAATGCAGTTTGCAGGAGTTAGATATAAACATTACAAATCTTAGACAAATTTGTTGATAGGTGAATGAATATTTTCTAGTCAGTGTCTTATCAAAGATTCTAAGGAGTTAAATAGTTTTCTATATAAAATGTTTGAGCTTACTGTTCTAATTAGAGTTTCTGAACATTCATCTTCCAAAAGAGCTGAATCTTTCGTTGGAAGAGAAACTTTCTTGCTCAACTTGAAAGAATTTCTACAGGATTCGAAACAAAAACCTATCATCCTTATTGGGGAAGTAGGATGTGGCAAAAGTGCTCTCATGGCCAAAGCATCTCTGCTGGCTTCTGACTGGGTCTCTGGGTAAGTTTCTAATTTTTATTATATATGAACATAGGAACAGGAGTAGGCCATTCAGCCCCTTGAGCTTGTTCCTCCAAACAATGAGATCATGACTGATCTGTGGTCGAAATACCTGCTTTTGGCTCATATACCTTAATACCTTTTGCTTAAAAGAAAATCTCAGATTTAAAATTAACAACTGATCCTGCATCCACTGCCATTTGTGACAGTGTTCCAAACATCTTCCACTTTCTGTGTAGAAGTGCTTACTAACATTTCTCCTGAACAGTCTAGTCCTAATTCTCTGACAATGCTGCCTAGGGCTAGAATCCCCACCCAATGGAAAAAGTTTGTCTTTATCTAAGTGTCATATTAGCTCAGTTGCAATGAGAAAAACACCTCATAAATATAAGATTAGAAGTAGGTCATTTAAACCTTTAAGCCTGTTCTTGGGTTATCTGCAACTTCACTCCAGCTGCCTTCCTTCAGGTCCCTTGAATAAATATTAGGTAATGTTTTGCCAAGCTAATAATCACAGTTTGTTTTAATTCTGGAATGCCTTTTAGTGGAGAGTTTGGATATTGTGATATTATAAGATAGTTGACATTAATAATTTGAGCTCTTTGATAGTGTACCAATCACTGAAATAATTCAACATTGTTTAATGGGTTTTCTACTGAGTGTCAAGGCTACCGCATTGCAAACCCAGTTTCAGATAACACACATGAAGGTAAATTGATATAAAACATTGGAAATGATTTATTCAATGTCTTACTTTGAAAGTAATTAGCTTGAAGATTTTCATATCCATGGCTACAAATTATGTTTAAGTGAAAACGTGTTTACACTGTTCAATAAAGTACTTAAGATAGCATTGAACTAATGACTATCTATTACCATGTCAACATTGATTTATGTTCTGTGTACACTATACAGAAGTTGAACCTTAGTACTCACAACACAAAAAAGCATGGCTAAGCTGGTCAGGATACATATTAGCACATATATATATAGCAGATAGATTTCAACCTGCTATTTCTCTTGACTAAAAAATCTCTATGATGATGTTTGACGTGACAAATGAAAGTCAAAGCCTGAACTTATGCTTGCAAATATCAACATGTGAAATCTGCTTAAATGGTTTAACAATGTGATTGAAATAGTTGTAAATGGAACTTCAATGATATGTTCACTTTGTCATGGTAAAAATTGGAGTCAGTGAAGGAAATAAGAAATTAAAGGAGGAAATGCCTATCCTCCAGATGGAATCTCTCAAACATAATGCAAAGGATTGAAACCTGTCCATAGAATTTTGGCAAACTTAAGATTTTCATCAGCAGTTCTGCCATCAGACATAAGGTCCTTTTAAACTGCATTGATACATATCTTAAGACACATTTTAACTTGTGTTTAAATGATTTTCATACACTGAAGTATATTCTATAGTAATTAATTGATCTGAATTTAGATCAGGGGTTTAATGAATGCTAATATAACTAGCAACTACCTAAGCAGCATAGTAATTACAAAACTGGCTTTCAGTCTGGGGAAATTCAATTACCAGAGTAGAACTCAAATCTACCTAGAGTGATGGAATTGAGCTTTTTCTTATTACTCATGGGACATGGACTTTTACTGCCTGCCCCTAGTTGCCCTTGAGGAGGTCCCTTCTTGAATTGCTGCACTCCACATGCTGTGGATTGATCCACAATTCCCTTCAGGAAGGAATTCCAGGATTTTGACCCAGCAACATTAAAGGAACTGCAATACGTCTCCAAGTCAGGATGTTGACTGACTTGAAGGGAACTTTGCAAGTAGTGATGGTGTATCTGCTAACCTTGTCCTTCTAGATGGAAATGGTGGTGGGTTTGGAAGATACTGTCTGAGGATCGTTGGTGATTTTCTGGAGTACATCTTATAGAGAGTGCATACTCCTGCTATTGGAGGTCAGTGATGGAGGGAGTTGATGCCAGTCAAGCAGGTTGTTTTGTCCTGGATGGTGTAGAGCTTGTCGTGTTGTTGGAACTACACCCATCCAGGAAAGTGGGGAATATTCCATCACACTCCTGTTTTGTGCCTTGTAAATTGTGGACAAGCTTTGGGCAGTCAGGAGGTGAGTTATTCTCTGCAGTTTTCCTAGCCTCTGAACTGCTCTTGTAGCCTCTGTATTTATTTGGCAAGTCCAGTTGAATTTCTGCTCAATCGTAACCCCCAAGATGTTGATAGTGGGGGACTCAACGATGGTAATACCACTGAATGTCAAGGGGCAGAGGTTAGATGCTCATTACCTGGAATTTGTGTGGTGTGAATATTACTTGCCATTTGTCAGCCCGAGCCTGGATATTGTCCAGATCTTGTTGCATTTGAACATGGACTGCTTCAGTATCTGAGGAGTTACGAATGGTGCTGAACATTATACAATCATTGGTGAATGTCCCCATTTCTGAGAGAAGGTCATTGACTGAGAAGCTGAAGATTTTTGGGTCTAGGACACAACCCTGAGGAGCTCCAGCAGAGATATCCCTAAGCTGACATAGAATCATAGAGTCATAGAGATGTACAGCATGGAAACAGACCCTTTGGTCCAACCCGTCCTTGCCGACCAAATATCCTAACCCAATCCAGTCCCACCTGCCAGCACCTGGCCCATATCACTCCAAATCCTTCTATTTTTATACCCATCCAAATGCCTCTTAAATGTTGTAATTGTACCAGCCTCCACCACATCCTCTAGCAGCTCATTCCATACACGTACCACCCTCTGCGTGAAAAAGTTGCCCGTTAGGTCTCTTTTATATCTTTCCCCTCTCACCCAAACCTATGCCCTCTAGTTCTGGACTCCCCCACCCCAGGGAAAAGACTTTGCCTATTTATCCTATCCATGCCCCTCAGAATTTTGTAGACCTCTATAAGGTCAACCCTCAGCCTCCGACGCTACAGGGAAAACAGCCCCAGCCTGTTCATCCTCTCCCTGTAGCTCAGATCTTCCAACCCTGGCAACATCCTTGTAAATCTTTTCTGAACCCTTTCAAGTTTCACAACATCTTTCCAATAAGAAGAAGACCAGAATTGCATGCAACATTCCAACAGTGGCCTCACCAATGTCCTGTATAGCCACAACATGATCTCCCAACTCCTGTACTCAATACTCTGACCAATAAAGGAAAGCATACCAAATGCCTTCTTCACTATCCTATCTGTCTGCGATTCCACTTTCAAGGAGCTATGAACCTGCACTCCAAGGTCTCTTTGTTCAGCAACACTCCCTAGGACCTTACCATTAAATGTATAAGTCCTGCTAAGATTTGCTTTCCCAAAATGCAGCACCTCACATTTATCTGAATTAAACTCCATCTGCCACTTCTCAGCCCATTGGCCCATCTAGTCAAGATCCTGTTGTAATCTGAGGTAACCCTCTTCGCCTTCCACCTCCAATTTTGGTGTCATCTGCAAACTTACTCACTGTACCTCTTATGCTTGCATCCAAATCATTTATGTAAATGACAAAAAGTAGAGGGCCCAGCACCGATCCTTGTGGCACTCCACTGGTCACAGGCCTCCAGTCTGAAAAACAACCCTCCACCAGCACCCTCTGTCTTCTACCTTTGAGCCTGTTTTGTATCCAAATGGCTAGTTCTCCCTGTATTCCATGAGATCTAACCTTGCTAATCAGTATCCCATGGGAAACCTTACTGAAGTCCATATCGATCACATCTACTGCTCTGCCCTCATCAATCTTCTTTGTTACTTCATCAAAAAACTCAATCAAGTTTGTGAGACATGATTCCCCATGCATGTTGACTATCCCGAATCAGTCCTTGCCTTTCCAAATACATGTACATCCTGTCCCTCAGGAGGTCAGGCTCACTGGTCTATAGTTCTCTGGCTTGTCCTTACCACCCTTCTTAAACAGTGGCACCACATTTGCCAACTTCCAGTCTTCCAGCACCTCACCTGTGACTATCGATGATACAAATATCTCAGCAAGAGGCTCAGCATTCACTTCTCTAGCTTCCCACAGAGTTCTCTGGTACACTTGATCAGGTCCTGGGGATTTATCCACCTTTAACCATTTCAAGACATCCAGCACATCCTCCTCTGTAATCTGGGCATTTTGCAAGATGTCACCATCTATTTCCCTACAGTCTATGTCTTCCATATCCTTTTCCACAGTAAATACTGATGCAAAATATTCATTTAGTATCTCCCCCATTTTCTGTGGCTCCACACAAAGGCTGCCTTGCTGATCCTTGAGGGGCCCTATTCTCTCCCTAGTTACCCTTTTGTCCTTAATATATTTGTAAAAACCCTTTGGATTCTCCTTAATTCTATTTGCCAAAGCTATCTCATGTCCCTGTTTTGCCCTCCTGATTTCCCTCTTAAGTATACTCTTACTTTCTTAGTACTCTTCTAAGGATTCACTCCATCCATCCTGTCTGTACCTGACATATGCTTCCTTCTTTTTCTTATTTATTTAGTCATCCAGCATTCCCTATACCTACCAGCCTTCCCTTTCATCTTGACAGGAATATACTTTTTCTGGATTCTCGTTATCTCATTTCTGAAGGCTTCCCATTTTCCAGCTGTCACTTTACCTGCGAACATCTGCCTCCAATCAGCTTTTGAAAGTTCTTGCCTAATACCATCAAAATATGCCTTTCTCCAATTTAGAACTTCAATTTTTAGAACTTCAATTTTTAGATCTGGTCTATCCTTTTCCATCACCATTTTAAAACAAATAGAATTATGGTCGCTGGCCCCAAAGTGCTCCCCCACTGATAGCTCAGTCACCTGCCCTGCCTTATTTCCCAAGAGTAGATCACGTTTTGCACCTTCTCTAGTAGGTACATCCACATACTGAATCAGAAAATTGTCTTGTACGCACTTAAGAAATTCCTCTCCACCTAAAGCTTTAACACTATGACGTGACTGATCTCCAATAGCCACAACTACTTTCCTATGTGCTAAATATGACTCAGCCAGTGGAGAGCTTACTCCATGATTCCCATTAATTCCACTTTTACAAGAGCTCCTTGATGCTATACTTAGTCGACTGAAACCTTCATGTCAACAGCTGTCACTCTCATCTCACCTGAAATTCAGCTCTTGTTTTCATGTTTGAGGTCAAGAGCTGATTGGCCCTGGCAGAACCCAGACTGGGGTCACTGAGCAGGTTTTTGCTGAGCAGATGCTGCTTGATAGCACTGTTGATGACACCTTCCATCAATTTATTGATGATCAAAAATAAAATGATGTATCTGTAATGGCAGAGTTGGATTTGTCCTATTTTTGTGTACAGGGCATACTTGGGCAATTTTCTACATTGTTGGGTCAATATCAGTGTTGTAACTGTAATGAACAGTTTGGCTGGGGGAGCGGCAAGTTCTGGAGCATAAGCCTACAGTACTATTGATGGAATGTTGTAAGGACCCATGGCCTTTGCAGTATCCAGTGTTTGCATTCATTTTTTGATATCACGTAGAAAGAATCGAATTGGCTGAAGACTGGTATCAGTGATTCTGGAGACAACTGGAGGAGACCAGGATAGATCATCCACTTAGCATTTCTGGCTGAAGATTGCTACAAATGCTTCCACCTTATCTTTTGCAGTATTGTGTTGGGCTCCCCCATCATTGAGGATGGGGATATTTGTGGAGCAGCCTCCTCCACGGAGTTGTTTAAATGTCCACCACTGGTTACGAATGAATATGGCAAGACTGCAGAGCTTAGAACTGATCTTTTGATTGTGGGATCTCTTAGCTTTGTCTGTTACTTGCTGCTTATGCTGCTTGGCATGCAAGTAGACCTGTTTGATGGCTTCACCAGGTTGACACCCGATATGTCTGGTGCTGCTTTTGGCATACCCTCCTGCATTCTCCATTAAACCAGAGTTGATTCCCTGGCTTGATGGCAATGACTCATTGAGGTTGTAGATTGTGTTGGAGTACAATTCTGCTGCTGTTGATAGCTCACAATGTGTCATGGAGGCCCAGTTTTGAGTTGCTAGATCTGTTCAACGTCTGTCCCATTTAGCACGGTGATACTTGACTAGTCTGTGAGACAGTTCTCCCAGTTTTGGCACTAACTCCCAGATATTAGTAAAGATTACATTGCAGGATCTATAGGCTATTTCTGCTGTTCTCTGTTCTGGTGCTTAAGTCAATGGCGGGTGGTCCATCAGGTTTCATTCCTTTGGTAAGACTTTGTAGCACTTGATACGATTGAGTGGCTTGCTAGGCCATTACAGAGGACAGTTGAGAGTCAACCACATTGCTGTGAGTCTGGAGTCACATTTAGGCCAGACCAGTGAAGATGGCAGATCTCCATTCTTTGTTTCTGCCATCACTTGCCTATCCTTGTTTAATGGCTGGCAATGTTCTAATCTTGTAATAAGCACTAAACTGACAGTCAGAGACTTCTGATCAGACAGTTTTATTTATTTTAAAGCACGCAAAGAATTGTGTTCCTCCACACAATCTTTGAAGTTGTTCAACTGTAAACCCCTGTCACTCTTAATGCGATTATCGTGTTGAAATATTACACTTAGAGCATAGAAAGTACTTATAAATCTTTGTGTTAGCAGTTTCTTTCCTGTGTTGTTGCATTATGCAGCAGCTTCAAAGCTCACATGTCTCTCTTGTTCCAGAGATTTGCGGAAAATTGTTCGTTTTGTTGGTGTGACTGGAGAAACCCGAAGTATTCGCTTGCTTCTTCGCAGCCTGTGTGTCCAACTTGCTGAGATATATGATAAAGCAATCTGTTTCTCAGAGGTATTATAACTAAATATAGAATACCTTATGGCTACAATTTCCACCTTCAATGCTTCAGCAATAATCTCAAGAAGTGGGTCACTTGACTGTTTCAGAAATGGCCCAATTCTCAATGCATTGATTCTTGTGGGTTGGAAATTGGACCGAGACTACACCAGTTGACAATCTGTTGTGTCAGATTACTGTCAGGAAATGAAGAGGAAAATTCCCTCTATGTGCTCCAGAAAATGATACCCTTCTATTGGATAACTTTCTAACTTTACAGTTGAATACTGTAACAATATTATATACAGATGTTTTATAATCCACTGACAAACAACCAGAGCATTTTCATCGATAATTTAATTTCACTTGAACAATATATTTGTCTACCTTACCTGAGTGGACATTGATTCAAGTCAATTTAAATAATTTGTTTAATTTAGATAAATGTGATGTGCTGCATTTTGGAAAGGCAAGTCAGGGCAGGACTTATACATTTAATGGTAAGGTCCTATGGAGTGTTACTGAACAAAGAGACCTTGGAGTACAGGTTCAAAGTTCCTTGAAAGTGGAGTTGCATGTAGATAGGATAGTGAAGAATGCATTTGGTATGCTTGCATTTATTGGTCAATGCATTGAAATAAGAGTTGGGAGGTCATGTTGCGGCTGTACGGGACTTTGGTTAGGTCACTTTTGGAATACTGTGTGCAGTTCTGGTCTCCCTGCTATAGAAAGGATGTTGTGAAACTTGAAAGGGTCCAGAAAAGATTTACAAGGATGTTGCCAGGACTGGAGGATTTGAGCTATTGGGAGAGGTTGAATAGACTGGGGCTGAATAGGCTGGAGCATCAGATGCTGAAGGATGACCTTATAGAGGTTTATGAACTCATGAAAGGCATTGGTAGGTTGAATAGACAAGGTCTTTTCCCCAAGGTAGGAGAGTCCAAAACTAGAGGGCATAGGTTTAATGTGAAAGGGGAAAGATTTAAAAGGGACCTCAGGGGCAACGTTTTTATGCAGAGGGTGGTATTTGAAAGGAATGAGCTGCCAGAGGAAGTTGTGGAGGTTGTTTCAATTGCAAAATTAAAAGGCATCTGGATGGTTATATGAATAGGAAGGGTTTAGAGGGATATGGGGCAAATGATGGAACACGCAACTAGATTTATTTAGGATATCTGATTGGCATGAACCAAGGGGTCTGTTTCAGCTCTATGACTCTTGGACTCTACTTCTATGAGACAATCAAATGGGTTCAGTCTTCAATACAGTGAATGGAATTGCCATGGAGCTGTTCAAGAAAGACTTAGTCTTCAATTTCATTGCCCTCATTGTCAATTCTTGAACAACACAGAGCTGTATGTTAATCTGTAGCCTCCAAGTTCTGAGTTTGAGTATTGTCCTGTTTATAATAAATTTTGAGAGCCAGACTCCAGGTTCCCAATTGGATAAAGTAATGTTGCAGCAGTGGAGAAGTTCTCAAAATTATTTCACATAATAGACCTCCTACAGCCAGGTTTGGAGATTGAAGACGATTGTGACTCTCACCAGTGAGCTTGTAGATTGGAGAAGTGATGATTGATGATTGTATAGGATGGTTGAAAATTCCCTGAAAGTGTAATCTGATGAATGGAATGAGTTGGCTAGCCAGTAATCCTAATTCTAACTCCTCTATTTCCAATCCATGTGGAAGGCAGTGTTAAGGAAAACCACAGGAACCTTCCTCAGGCCCTACAACAGTCAAGAGGCATTTATTTACCTTTTGAGACCTGAGATCAGATTGTCACCTGATGCTGCTGGACACACTAGTTACGTCAGTTCAAAAATGGCTTCAAGGTGCAATTGACGTCATAGGACCTAGACTACAAGGAAGGAAAAGTGCTATCCTTTTCCTGTCTGGATGATATGTGACTCCAGACCCACAGGAAATGCTCATATTTTATGAAAAAATAAAGAAAAAGTTGGCCATTGCATTGGCAGCATTGACATGGAAAACTTTAATACTCTATTTTTATTAGGCTGTTTTCATCAGGAAGAAGGCCTCAAAATTAAGTTCATAGAGTATGATCTTGGGCCTAACAATAAATTATATTATTCTGTACATATCTCTAACAATGCCTTCAGCTCCCAAATAATCCAGCTCTGTGTTTAGGATTTCTCAGGTTTGCTAAATGAGTTCACTTCACTACTGGAATTTGCTACAGAAGATGAACCTCTCTTGATCACTTTGGATGGTTTGGAGGAGTTATCTGATGATTACAATGCTTGGAACCTCTCATGGTTGCCAAGAGAACTGCCAAAAAATGTCTATTTCTTTGTTTCCATGTCCATTGAGGAGAATCAGGCAACACTAAAGGTAATAAAGTCTGCTAAGCAACGAAGGTTGACTAATTGACTCATTATACAGTTTCTACAAATCAATTTGGACACGTTTGTGAATGTGGCTATGTTTAGATTCCTCATATCATTCAATACTTACAATCCAACAAAAACAACTGAAAGGTCACCATTCATCAGTTTGTAATCTGGTGTTAACTGTGCTAAATATCAATGCAACACAGTAAATCTTACATAACTCTAAAACCTCATGGAGTTTTTGGAATTTGGTTACAAAGTTGTTGCTTTTCTGACAGCATGGTGAATACAATATTGTTTTATTAATCCATTTTTCTTAAGATAAGTATTGACGTGTTGGATTGTTCAGCCTGATGGCTATAAATGTGCTGCATACAGTGGATGCAAGGTAGCCTAGCTAGCACCTGTTCCAATCTTTAAAGGACAGATATGCACCTTGTCTATTGCAGCGTGTGAATGCTTTCTTTAAATGTGTTCAATCTTATGAACATTATGCTCCAAGAAACATTTTGGAACTTGTCTTTGCACAGAGAAAGAGTTAAAAATCACTCAACACTAGGTTATAGTCCAACAGGTTTATTTGGAAACTCTAGGTTTCGAAGTGCTGCTTCTTCCACAAGGAAGCTAGTGCTTCCAAATAAACTTATAGGGTTATAACCTGGTGTTGAGTGATTTTTAACTTTGTCCACCCCAGTCCACACTGGCACCTCCAAGTCACAGAGGAAGAGACAGGCATGTTGTCCATGAAAGTATCTGTAATATATAATATTATTACATATTATATTTTAATTCTGGGTTGCCAAATCCTTGAGATGAACGACTGTACTATACCCTAGTAGTTATCCAGTGATTACATAGAAGCATCTTTCTTAGTGTTGTGAACAGCTGAAGGTATCCTCTTCATGACACACAATTTCCAGCATTACTGGCCACATTTGCCTGGTCATGTGATAATTGTAATAATCTAATCATTCCAGGGCCATGTGTGTAAACAATATAGACATTGAGTTGCAGAAGTTCTCATATGTTTTCTTTGAACTTTTCCTGATTGGGACAAACCTATTGTGTCTGAGAGTCTGCAAGCTAAGTTGTTCAATATGGCCTTTATAAATCATATATACAAGATGAATGAGCAGTTTTTGGAACAATCTTATAACACATAGAGAACCCTGAGCTCACAGGGTCTTAGCTTACCTTCAAGAGTCATCCACATATACACAACTTGCACCACTCGACCTCCTTCCCACACTTAATAAAATCCGAACAGTGTTGAGCTTTAACCAGATTTACCAGGGTTTAATTATAACATATGTCATTTGTCCAGTAAGAACCACCTCACCTGTGATGGCATTGGCTGTCAGAGCTTTCCAGTATCATGTGACCATAATGATAACATCTCCTGAAATTGCTAAATATTAAAAACACGCACACACAAACAAATACAGAAATTGCTGGAAAAGCTCAGCAGGTCTGGCAGCATCTGTGGAGAGAAATCGGAGTTAATATTTTTGTTGAGTGACCCTGCCTCATAAAAATATTACGTTGGCCTTAAAAATAAGAAAATGATTTAGACTAAGAAATTGGCGATTCACAGGTGACAAAATGCTGGTTTGATATTTTTCTGATCTCACTGGAGCCAACTAGGAAATGAGCTGAGTTGCAGACCCAGAACTTCTCATAGGAAGAAGTTATTTTTCAAGGGCAAGGTTAGGTGGGTACAACACTAGAACTTGTCTTAAAGTTTCATGGACACGTTTCAATCAAATTTCTGTCTTCTTGGCAGAGGTAAACCTGGCACAGATAATAAATAAAGAGAAGGAACCAAAAATAATGAAGAACGAAGGATAAATGATCTGAGCTCCTCAGTAATGACATTAAAATAATGTGTTGTAATATTTGTAGAAGTACAGTTACAATAGACAATGACAATACAACAGGTGCAGGAGTAGGCCATTCTGCCCTTCGAGCCAGCACCACCATTCATTATGATCATGGCTGATTATCCTCAATCAGTATCCTGTTCCTGCCTTATTCCCATAACCCTTGATTCCACTATACTTAAGAGCTCTATCCAACTCTTTCTTGAAAGTATCCAGAGACTTGGCTTCCACAGCCTTCTGGGCAGAGCATTCCACACACCCATCACTCTCTGGGTGAAGAAGTTTCTCCTCAACTCTGTTCTAAATGGCCTACCCCTTATTTTTAAACTGTGTCCTCTGATTCGGGACTCATCCATCAGCAGAAACATGTTTCCTGCCTCCAGAGTGTCCAATCCTTTAATAATCTTATACATCTCAATCAGCTCCCCCCTCAGTCTTCTAAACTCAAGGGTATACAAGCCCAGTCGCTCCAATCTTTCAGCATAAGATAGTCCCGTCATTCCGGGAATTGGCCTCGTGAACCTACGCTGCACTCCCTCAATAGTCAGAATGTCTTTCCTCAAATTTGGAGACCAAAACTACACACAATATTCCAGGTGTGGTCTCACCTGTACAGCTGCAGAAGAACCTCTTTGCTTCTATACTCAATTCCTCTTGTTATGAAGGCCAGCATGCTATTAGCTTTCTTCACTGCCTGCTGTACATGCATGCTTGCTTTCATCGACTGATGTACAAGAACACCTAGATCTCCTTGTACTGCCCCTTTACCTAACTTGACTCTATTTAGGTAGTAATCTGCCTTCCTGTCCTTGCCACCAAAGTGGATACCACACATATATCCACATTAAACTGCATCTGCCATGCATCTGTCCACTCCCCTAGCCTATCCAGGTCACCCTGTAATCTCCTAACATCCTCCTCATATTTCACCCTGCCACTCAACTTTGTATCATCAGCAAATTTGCTAATATTACTTTTAATACCATCATCTATATCGTAAATGTATATTGTAAAAGCTGCAGTCCCAGCACTGATCCCTGCAGTACCCCACTGGTCACCGCCTGCCATTCCGAAAGGGAGCCGTTTATCATTACCCTTTGTTTCCTGTCCGCCAACCAATTTTCAATCCATGTCAGTATTTTGCCCCCAATACCATGCGCCCTAATTTTGCTCACTAACCTCCTATGTGGGACTTTATCAAAGGTTTTCTGAAAGTCCAGGTACACTGCATCCACTGGATCTACCTTGTCCATCTTCAGAGTTACATCCTCAAAATATTTCAGAAGATTAGTCAAGCATGATTTCCCCTTCATAAATCCATGCTGATTCTGACCTATCCTGCTACTGCTATCCAGATTTGTCGTAATTTCATCCTTTAGAATTGACTCCATCATCTTTCCCACCGCTGAGGTCAGACTAACTGGTCTGTAATTCCCTGCTTTCTCTCTCCCTCCTTTCTTAAAAAGTGGGACAACATTAGCCACCCTCCAATCCACAGGAACTGATCCTTAATCTATAGAACATCGGAAAATGATGACCAATGCATCATTGATTTCTAGGGCCACCTCCTTCAGTACCCTGGGATGTAGACCATCAGGCCCCGGGGACTTATGAGCCTTCAGACCTAATATTCTCTCCAACACCATTTCCTGGCAAATATAAATTCCCTTCAGTTCAGGTCCTTCAACCACTGTTACCTCAGGGAGATTGCTTGTGTCTTCCCCAGTGAACACAGATCTGAAGTACCAATTCAACTCTTCTGCCATTTCTTAGTTCCCCGTAATATATTCACCCGTTTCTGTCTTCAAGAGCCCAATTTTAGTCTTGACCATATTTTTTCCTTTCACATACCTAAAAAAGCTTTTATTATCCTCCTTTATATTTTTGGCCAGTTTACCTTCGTACCTCATTTTTTTTCTGTGTATTTCCTTCTTAGTAATCCTCTGTTGTTCTTTAAAAGCTTCCCAGTCCTCCGTTTTCCCATTCATCTTTGCTATGTTATACTTTTTCTCGTTTGACTTTATATGTTTCTTAACTTCCCTTGTCAGCCACGGCCGCCCATGCCTCCTCTTAGGATCTTACTTCCTTTTTGGAATGAACTGATCCTGCATCTTCTGCATTATACCAAGAAATACCTGCCATTGTTGTTCCACTGCCATTCCTGCTAGGGTATTGCACCAATGAACTTTGGCCAGCTCCTCCCTCATAGCTCCATAGTTCCCTTTATTCAACTGAAATATCGTCACTTCTGATTGTACCCTCTCCCTTTCAAATTGCAGATTAAAGCTCACTGTATTATGGTCACTACCTCCTAATGGCTCCTTCTCTTCGAGGTCCCTGATCAAATCCAGTTCATTGCACAACACCAGATCCAGAATTGCCTTCTCCCTGGTAGCTCCAGCACCAGTTGTTCTAAGAATCCATCTCGGAGGATGTTACAACATTTAAAAGGCATCTGGATGGGTATATGAATAGGACAGGTTGAGAAGGACATGGGCCAAATGCTGACAAATGAGTCTCGATTAATTTAGGACATCTGGTCGGCATGAATGAGCTGGGCCAAAGGGTCTGTTTCTATGCTGGACACCTCTATTACAATCTATGACTCCATGAGTCAGTCTTACAGGGTCAGAAGGGAATTGGACAAAAAAAAACAAAAATCAAAATATGAACTGAGAGATGATGTGCTACAGTGAGAAAATAAACACATAAGGAAACATGCAAAGGCAAGAAAACAAAATGGGTCCTGAAATGCAAAATTGTAGAACTCGATGTCAAGTCTGGAAATGCCAACTCTGACACTTGCTCCTACTCTATCTGAGCTATGACCCTACTATCAAACATTGAGCCAAAACAGTCAGTGACCTCATTTCATCTCTGAAATAGTGAAAATTGGTTAGTGCGTGAAATGGAGAGATGTAGAAATGGGGTAATAGAGAAACTATATATAATTAATAAAAGTTTACAAATGTTACAGCACATTATTTTAATGTCATTACTGAGGAGCTGAAGTCATTTTCCTCCATGACTTTTCACCTCAATTCCCTAACCCTGTACAACTCAAATCCACTTCCCCTTTAAGAGCACAAACTAATTGCCCTAGCAGACCTCTCATTTAAACTTGGTTGCCCCACTAAACTGATGTTTCCATGCCTTGACTATACTTTCTTTCTCCCGTTGTACAGTATTTTCCATCCGTGACTCTTCCGTCATTTGGAAAGTTTCAATTTCCTGTCCCTTACCATCTCCATTTCACCATGAACATCCGATTTCTCTGCATCTCCAGACTGCTTTAAGCTCTCCACTTCTCCCTTCGATAGATGCCTAATCAGTTTCCATAGACAAGTTGGGCAGCCTGCCTGGTGGAACCTGTTGTGTCATTGAAACAAATTCTTTAATTCACCTTGCTTCCTCCAGATAAAAAGTGTTCCTTTGTAAGGGGACGAGCTCTGACTGTCACTTCCTGAGATATATGAAACATATAACACTACACGGGGGTGCCTCATTAATTCTTTTTCCTGGTACATTGATTATATTGGCCCCACATCATACTGTCACTGTGGTTTAGAAATTTGCTGTGAAATTCCATTCTGCTCTCAGTTTCACATAGTGCATCTCTGACTCTTCCCATTCCTTCCTCAACATTTCTGTTTCTATTTCTGGCAATAGGTTATTAACTGATGTTCATTACAAGCCGACTGATTCTCACAGTCACCTCTGCATTTCTTCACGTGTAACCAAACCATTTCATTCTCTCAGTTCCTCCATCTCCATTGTATCTGTTCCAATGTTGCAGCTTGCCACTCCAGCGTTTCTGAGATATTTCCTTTTACCCTAAATTGAGGATTCCACCCCATCGTGTTTGAAAGGGACCTTGACCATGGCTGCCATATTTCTGCACTGCCCACTCCGTCCTTCTGAGAAATATGATGGGGTTCCCTTGTCCTCACCTTCCAACCCACCAGTCTCTCTATTCAATTGGTAGGTTCTGCCACCTGTTACCATCAAACATCAAACACATCTTTCCCTCTCTTTTCAGTATGCTGAAGAGATCATTCCCTCCATGATACTCTAGTCCACTCCTCAATTCCCCTGTCCCCTTCTCTTGATGTATTTTGTTCTCTTTTTTATGAAGTGAGGTCGAGACAGAGGCAAAAGGCAGTCTGTTCCAAGTCAATGAAGTCAACAGCTCGTAAAGCCTTGGTTTTTGTTTTGGAACAAAAGAAGCAGCGTGCAAGGATGGTGACAAGATCCCACAGAACCAGGGTTTTGGTTTAACTTTCAGTGGTTGCTGGGGCCTTGAAGTTGGCTGTGGAAGCTGCTTCATCTCTCTCTCTGTTACAGTTAAGCGCTGGATGCTGGGAGGTGTGTGTGTGTGTGTGTGTGTGTGTGTGTGTGTGTAGGGGGTGGGGGAAGCTGTTCTCTTCCTGCTGCTAGAATTCTATGTGAGACAGTCCATTTTACTGAACTTACCTTTGCCAAGAACATGTTTATGGGATGTTACTATATCGGAACAGATGCTGTTTAGTAGTTAAATATTATTCTGTTAAGTTTTCCCATAGAATTAAGTTATGCAAACTCTTTATTTTGTTTATATTTTAACTATAGTGTAATAGTAAAATGTGTTTTGCTGCAAGCCTGGTAGTTTGACCAATCAAATTGCATGTGGAATACAATGCCTTACACTTGCCTTTAAAAATAAGAAGTTGGGGTTGAAGTTATCTTCTTAATATACTTTAAAGGGTCTAGTCCATAACACTTTTTACCTCCCCTTTCCTCATTGTTTGGGACCCTCCCCATCCCCATCCCTGATCCCGCCAGTCAACAACAAAAGCAAGAATTTATATTTATTTCTTTCAATGTAGTCCACTGTATTTGCTGTTCTCAATGCAGTCCCCTATACATTGGGAAGATTAAACGCCGATTGAGCAGCCACTTTGTGAACACCTCTATTAATTTAAAAGCCTGACTCTGAGTTTCTTGAGGCCTGTCAATCTAATTCTCCACTTTGCTGTAATGCTGACATCTCCATCCCTGGCCTGCTCTGTTCCAGTGAAGCTCAATGTAAGTCTGAGGAACAAAACCTATCACTTTGGCACCAATGGGACTCAGCTTTTAAGTTCAGCAATTTCAGATCATAAACTTTGCCCTTCATTTTGTTTCCTTCTCTTCACATGTTTCAATTTTTCTCTTATTTTTGTTTCCATTCAGCAACACACCGCTCTCACCACATATTTAGCTTCTTTTTTTCTCTTACCCTGTTGCCATTCCCTTTGACACTGGAAGACTAACACCATGTCATTCAACCTTTCCTATCTCCCACCCTGTAATAGATCTTCTTTTGTCTTTTACTTGTTACCTCTCACTCAGAATCAAAATCGATTAGACCTCTAACTTCTGCCAGTTCTGATGAAAGATCGTCAACCATAAGTACAAACTCTTTCTAAGCATGCTGCTGGTTCTGCTGTGTACATCCAGCATTTTCTGTTTTTACTACCTCAAATTGGGGTCCAATGGTTGTCAATGCCTCCAACAGTTTCTCTGTTTTAGCCGTCCAGAAGCCCCTCACTTTTGAATACCTCCATCAGATACCTTTTCACACTTCTCTGGAGAACATTCCCAGCTACGCCAATCTATCTATCTATGAGGAACTGAAGACTCATGATTTTTTTGTCTGTACACTCTCTAAAACTTTCATTTTCTTTCTCTGATGCAACGTCCAAGATTGGACACAATGCCAGTTGAACCTAAACCAGATTTTTAGAGGTTTATCATCACTTCTTTGTTTTTATGCTCTATTTATAAAGCCCAGCATCCCTTAAACTTTATTAATCACAGTCTCAGTCTTCATTGAATTATGCACTCTATCCACTTTGTCTTGATATTTTGCTGCATCCTGTCAATGATTAACATAGACGAATGTGATGATAAAAATGTTTTTACCAATGAAGAAAGGGGTGAAGCAGTTATATCATAAAGTCTCAACTCTTTTAACAGAAGTTGAAGGAACATGGGAATATTCTTCATGTGCCACCACTCAGCTCCACCGAAATAGAGAAAATAATCAGTCATTGGTTAGACAAAGACCATCGAAGACTTGCAGCTGACCAGCTGCATTTACTGCTGGAAGGCTGCTCTGCTTGTCCTACCCCTCTCTATCTCCAGTGTGCATACAGAGAGTCCCTCAACTGGCAATCCTACATCCCAGTCTCAGATATTTTTCTGCCCCAAAATCTACAACAGTTGTATTCAGCCATTCTTAGTAGAATGGAGAAGGAACATGGAGTAGAGCTTGTGAAGAAAGTAGCAGGTTTGCTGACACTGTCAAGAAATGGCATCACGTTGGATGAAATGACTGATCTGCTATCTTCGGACCGGGTGGTCATGCAGGAGATCCAGCAGTTCCAAAATATCTCAATTTCCAAGTTCCCTCTGGTACTTTGGATGAAACTTCTAAGAGACTTGAACATTCACATAGCAGAGTGCAGGACAGACAACAATTATACATTTAACTGGTGTCATTCAGCACTGAAACTTAATTGCTTGAAGAGGTACTACTTATCCAATGATGCCCAACTATCTTTACATATGACCATAGCAAACTATTTTTTTGGGAAACCAGTTATCCCAGGAGAATCAAACAACCATAGCCAGCAAGAAGAGCAAAACAGTCAACCTCTGGCTTGGGTGCTCAAAAAGGATTCTGAAGTAAACCATGTGTTTAATCTACGAAAGTTGAATGGAATTCCTTACCATCTGCTGAGGTCGAATCAAGTATCGACCCTGATAGCTAACTGTCTTTTTAATTTTGAGTTTCTGTTACATAAAGCCTGGGGTTTATCCATTGTCAGTGTGGAAGAAGATCTCAAAGCAACAATGCTGCTAGAGAGGTAAGGTGATAAATTCCATTCAACCTCAAACGTATGTGACATCAAATGTTACAGGTTCTCACAGAGGACAGAATGTGTAGCTTCCATTATATGAACTTTGATGATTCTTTCTCATGAACACACTTATCTCTAGGGACAGGAATTTATGATGTCCCATTGGAGTGAATGGTCACTCCATACTGATTGGATATGCTTTTTTCAATATATTTTGTCATAACCCCTTCCTTTCTCTGTATACCTGCTGGCTGTGATTCTGAAAGAATATTTTGTCACAACATCTTTTAACTTTGCCAGTATAATGTCATCTATATTTTTGCTGAATGTTAGGAAATCTAATTGGGGAAAATGATGGTGTCATGCCAGTGTCACAAGACTAGTAATACTGGGGCTCAGATAAATGCTTATGGGGCGCTGGTGCAAATCCCACCGGGAAATTTCGATTCAGTCAACAAATCTGGAATTGAAAGTTGGTCTCAGTAATGGTGTGATAAAACTATCAATTGATGTAGTTCAACATACCCCTTTAGTTAAAGACATCTGCTGTCATTACTTGGTCTGGCCTACACGTGACTGCAGATCTACAGAAATGTTACTGACTCTTGATGGCTCCCTCAAATGTTCTAGCAAGCCACTCAGTTCAAGGGCAATCCAGTATGGACAACACTAGCTGGTGCCTATCTCCTATAAAATAATAAAGAAAAATAACGAATGCCTGAGACTCATGATCCATTGGCTGGAATGACATTTGAAGGTGAAATTCCTGACCCATGTCTTTAACTTAAGTCTTTAACTTATTTTGGCATTGCATCCAAGACCTTATGGTAATACTTGTTCACATCAACTCTGGTGACTAAGAGCTCCCACTGTCACCTTGGAGTTTGTCAAAGAGGCTTCTGGCCTATTGTGGACAGATATCATCTTTGGTCCTGGTTACCTTCTGCATTAGTGTCTGTAATGTTGTGCCTGAGAACATTGGAATGTATTGTTTTACCTCTGCACCATAATTCACTTTTTTGTCTTTCTGTGATCTGCTTCCACAAATATTTCCACATACCTTCCATCCAGAATGCAAATCCAGTGCTCCCAAATCTTTAGGGTGTTCAGGCTGGCTTTAAGCAGCACAGTTTGGTTTTAAGTGACGCCCTTTGCAGAGGCCTGCAGTCACTCTTGGTTGCTAGACCATCATTTAAATCAGATGCCGGCATGAAGTTTATGCTTTGTCGACATCGAGACCAGGCAGCACAGCTTGATCTTTCATTGCAATCCTGATGCATATTTTGCCCTCAGAGTTTGGTGCCCTTGAAGGAATGAAATCTGCCATCCATACCTGTTCTGGTTCCACATCTGACTCTAGACCCATAGCAACGTGGCTAACTCTTCCCTTTGGACAATTAGAAATGGACAATAAATGCTGGACTAGCCAATGACTCCCGCATCCAATAAACATATAAAAATTCCAAGGACTCCAAACAATGGATTTTCCAAAACAAATATTTAATTAGTTTCAGCTTCATCCCACTTCATCCATTGAAAATGGTTTAGCAACACTTAGGAAATTGAAAGCTTCCTACTCCCACACTGAATCTGTCAAGGTGAATGATTTGTTCAATGTGTAACTTGACTCCCTCCACATCTATTCAATACTAATTATCCATTGTATCTCACAACAGAATCAGTTGGACAACTCAGCACATGGATTTCCTTGGCAGTGTTAAAATATGCTAAAATATTATTATGTACACACCTATAAAGATTAAGTGGATTTTAATGCTCCCCTGGAGGTTTGGATGGGTGGATATATATGAGGGAAGGGGGAGATGGGAGGTAAAGTGTGGACATCCTATTGCCTTCCTAACCATCAACCCCTCTCCATCACCTGCCCCATACCCCTCAACAAGATGAAGGTGTCAGAAAAAGCCAATTGAGGCTTTGAAGTGGCAACTTAATCCCGCCCACCTTCCAACACACTGCATCCTCCTGGACACCCCGCGCTGGCCTATTACCTGCCCTCGACCTCTTCATTTCCAACTGCCGCCGGGACATTAGCCGCCTCAACCTGTCTCCCCCCCACTCCCCCCCACTCCAACCTCTCACCCTCACAATGCGCAGCCCTCCAATCCCTCTGTTCCAATCCCAACCTCACCATCAAGCCAGCGGACAAAGGGGGCGCAATGGTAGTCTGGCGCACTGACCTCTACACCTCTGAAGCCAAACGCCAACTCAAGGACACCTCTTCCTACTGCCCCCTCGACCATGACTCCACCCCCCATCACCAAACCATCATCTCCCAGACCATACAGAACCTCATCACCTCAGGAGATCTCCCACCCACAGGTTCCAACCTCATTGTCCGGAAACCCTGCACTGCCCGGTTCCACCTCCTTCCCAAGATCCACAAGCATGACCACCCTGGCCAATCCATTGTCACAGCATGCTCCTGCCCCACTGAACTCATCTCTACCTACCTCGACTCTGTCCTATCCTCCCTAGTCCAAGATCTCCCCACATACATTCGAGACACCACTCACGCCCTCCACCTCCTCCAAGACTTCCATTTCCCCGGCCCCCAATGCCTCATTTTCACCATGGATATCCAATCCCTCTACACCTCCATCCACCATGACCAGGGCCTCCAAACCTCCCGTTTTTTCCTCTCCAGACATCCCCAACAGTACCCTTCCACCGACACTCTCATTCGTTTGGCCGAACTGGTCCTCACCCTTAACAATTTCTCCTTCGAATCCTCCCACTTCCTCCAGACCAAAGGGGTAGCTATGGGCACATGTATGGGCCCCAACTATGCCTGTCTCTTTGTTGGCTACGTAGAACAGTTGATCTTCCGTAATTACACCGGCACCACTCCCCACCTCTTCCTCCGCTACATTGATAACTGCATTGGCGCCACCTCATGCTCCCGCGAGGAGGTTGAGCAATTCATCAATTTCACCAACACATTTCACTCTGACCTTAAATTTACCTGGACCATCTCTGACACCACCCGCCCCTTCCTGGACCTCTCCATCTCCATTAATGACGACCGACTTGACACTGACATTTTTTGCAAACCCACCGACTCCCACAGCTACCTGGATTATACCTCTTCCCACCCTACCTCTTGCAAAAAGGCCATCCCGTATTCCCAATTCCTCCGCCTCCACCGTATCTGCTCCCAGGAGGACCAGTTCCACCACAGAACACACCAGATGACCTCCTTCTTTAGAGACCGCAATTTCCCTCCCCACGTGGTTAAAGATGCCCTCCAACGCATCTCGTCCACATCCCGCACCTCCGCCCTCAGACCTCACCCCTCCAACCATAACAAGGACAGAATGCCCCTGGTGTTCACCTTCCACCCTACCAAACTTCGCATAAACCAAATCATCCACCGACATTTCCGCCACCTCCAAAAAGACCCCACCACCAAGGATATATATTCCCTCCCCACCCCTTTCCACCTTCCGCAAAGACCGTTCCCTCTGTGACTACCTGGTCAGGTCCACGCCCCCCTACAACCCACCCTCCCATCCTGGCATCTTCCCCTGCCACCGCAGGAACTGTAAAATCTGCACCCACACCTCCTCCCTCACCTCTATCCAAGGCCCTAAAGGAGCCTTCCACATTCATCAAAGTTTTACCTGCACATCCACTAATATCATTTATTGTATCCGTTGCTCCCGATGTGGTCTCCTCTACATTGGGGAGACTGGACACCTCCTAGCAGAGCGCTTTAGGAAACATCTCCGCGACACCCACACCAATCAACCACACCACCCCGTGGCCCAACATTTCAACTCCCCCTCCCCACTCTGCCGAGGACATGGAGGTCCTGGACCTCCTCCACCGCCGCTCCTTCACCACCAGACGCCTGGAGGAAGAACGTCTCATCTTCTGCCTCGGAACACTTCAACCCCAGGGCATCAATGTGGACTTCAACAGTTTCCTCATTTCCCCTTCCCCAGCTCACCCTAGTTCCAAACTTCCAGCTCAGCACTGTCCCCATGACTTGTCTGGACTTGTCCTATCTGCCTATCTCCTTTTCCACCTATCCATTCCACCCTCTCCTCCCTGACCTATCACCTTCATCCCCTCCCCCACTCACCTATTGTACTCTATGCTACTTTCTCCCCACCCCCATCCCCCTCTAGCTTATCTTTCCACGCTTCAGGCTCTCTGCCTTTATTCCTGATGAAGGGCTTTTGCCTGAAACGTTGATTTCGCTGCTCCTTGCATGCTGCCTGACCTGCTGTGCTCTTTCAGCACCACTAATCCAGAACTTAAAGTCTTTATCCTACTGCCACTGGTATTCAAATAGCAGCAGATGGTAGAGTTTGTCATCTGAACAGTGAACAATTCACTAAGTAAATCCTGGCAGCACTAAGCCTAAGGCCTAGTTTCAGTGGGGTCACTCTTTGTACATTCTTAGCCCAATGAAAGGACCTGCCATGGGCAAATAAGAGACCTGGGGGAAGACACAATGTTCCCTTGACAATGACCCAACTTCCCTCCCTCACTGGGGCTTCCATGCCTGACTCCGGCGATCTCACCTCAGTCCTCTAGGGCGGCACAGTGGCACAGTGGTTAGCACTGCTGCCTCACAGCGCCAGAGACCCGGGTTCAATTCCCGCCTCAGGCGACTGACTATGTGAAGTTTGTACATTCTCCCCGTGTCTGCGTGGGTTTCCTCCGGGTGCTCCGGTTTCCTCCCACAGTCCAAAGATGTGTGGGTCAGGTGAATTGGCCAGGCTAAATTGCCCATAGTGTTAGGTAAGGGGTAAATGTATGGGTGGGTTGCATTTCGCCGGGTCGGTGGGCCTGTTTCCACACTGTAAGTAATCTAATCTAATCTCTTGGCCCAGGGGGCTGCAGTGACAATATCCTTCGAGTAGGCCCCATTGCATGTAAATGCCACAGCTCCCAATAGCACTGGAGTTATTGGAAAGCTGCTGGCCTCTGGCTGACCGCTGTCTGGGATATTTCAATGGGAAATTGCCCCTGGTGGAGCCAGGAACCCTACCTGATTGGGAGATAATGCCAACAGGTCTCCTGGGAATATCTGTGCCTCGATTCCCCATTGTGCCCCAGCCAAAAGATAGGCTCACCGCTGCGATGCGTAAATTTTGATCTCCAAGGCGAGAAAGCTACCCACTGAAAGAACTTGTTAATATTACTAGAGACAAATCATTTTGTTTTTATATAAAGTAGAATACAAGTCTGATTTCTGCCAGTGCAATTGCAGTGATTCCGTTCTGTGTGCTTGGCATCAATCTTCCAAATTTAACAAGTTATTTATGTTGATTGACTTTAAATTTTCTAAAGAGCAGTTAGCAGTAGCAGAATAAAGATTTCATTCTCTAAAATTTGCAATAATGAATGAAAGAATTTTTTCCTTATTTACAGTGGCTCCTGGAGTGGGAAGTCACAAATAAATTTCAATGGTACAATTGAGAGAATGCCCAAAGCACAAAGTATATTGTCTAAGTTTTAATTACCTTTTTGAATTTATAGCATAATTCAAAATATTGAGTGCATCTTAAAGTTAATTTCTGCTATTTATTGTATTTTTTGGCTGTGGCATGTGCTATAATGAGCAAAGAACAAATTACATTAAGTTTAACCATGGCTCGAATCTATTACAATTTTATAGAAATCTATATAATTTCACTTGCTTGAATTACACCTAAGTTTGCTCTAGCTCACCTTTTGAGAAAAGCTTTAGGGGTCCCTATCAGTTCATTAATGCAGACCCTGAATGTTCCATGTCTGGTCAGTGATATGCAGTCACCTAGTTATTCTTAGCTATGGCAACAGTAAGCATTCTACAATTAATCTTGGCACTTTTTCTTACACAGTCATTGAGTCAAAGAGATGTACAACATGGAAACAGACCCTTCGGTCCAACCCTTCCAATTAGATATCCTGACCCAATCTAGTCCCACCTGCCAGCACCCAACCCATATCCCTCCAAACCCTTCCTATTCATATACCCATCCAAATGCCTCTTAAATGTTCCAATTGTACCAGCCTCCACCACTTCCTCTGGCAGCTCATTCCATACATGTACCACCCTCTGTGTGAAAATGTTGCCCCTTAGGTCTCTTTTATATCTTTCCCCTCTCACCCTAAACCTATGCCCTCTAGTTCTGGACTCCCCCACCCCAGGGAAAAGACTTTGTCTATTTATCCTATCCATGCCCCTCATAATTTTGTAAACCTCAGCCTCCGACGCTGCAGGGAAAATAGCCCCAGCCTGTTCAGCCTCTCCCTATGGCTCAAATCCTCCAACCCTGGCAATATCCTTGTAAATCTTTTCCGAACCCTTTCAAGTTTCACAACATCTTTTCGATAGGAAGGAAACCAGAATTGCACGCAATATTCCAACAATGGCCTAACCAATGCAGCCGCAATTTGACCTCCCAACTCCTGTACTCAATACTCTAACCAATAAAGAAAAGCATACCAAACGCCTTCTTCACTATTCTATCTACCTGTGACTCCACTTTCAAGGAGCTATGAACCTGCACTCCAAGGTCTCTGTTCAGCAACACTCCCAAGGACCTTACCATTAAGTGTATAAGTCCTGCTAAGATTTGTAGGTTTCAAGATACCTGTCAGGGGTTTTCATCTTTATTGAATTATAGTTGAATCCTTATCTTGTATCTCACATATTTTGCGATTAATTTTTCATCCACCCCTGAAAAACCCAGTACAATATCTTCTGAGGCAAACACCAGTGGTAGCTGGTTGGTGAGCAATGAGAAGCATGTCTGATTGTTTCATTTCCCTCCTTGGCGATGTGCCTCGTTGTGCTTCCTGCCTTTACATACAGGCTGACTGAGAGTTGTAGTTTACCATCTGGGAAACTGTAGATTTTCTTCACTCTTGCTTGACTGTCACATCTAACCCCTTAATATGCTGCCTTATGTTTGATCACTGTAGATATCTATTACATGAATTAGTTCACATCTTAATACAAAATATCTTAAAATAAATTTGCAAAATGTTTACATTGCTTTCTAGAAGATCCTACTCATAGAGATATCATGTAAAGCATGGAAACAGACCCTTCGGTCCAACTCATCCATGCCGACCGGTTATCCCAACCCAATCCAATCCCACCTGCCAGCACCCGGCCCATATCCCTCCAAACCCTTCCTATTCATATACCCATCCAAATGCCTCTTAAATGTTGTAATTGTACCAGCCTCCACCGCTTCCTCTGGCAGCTCATTCCATACACGTACCACATTCTGTGTGAAAAAGTTGCCCCGTAGGTGTCTTTTATATCTTTCCCCTCTCATCCTAGACCTATGCCCCTTAGTTCGGGACTCCCCGACCCCCGGAAAAGAATTTGCCTAATTATCCTATCCATGCCTCTCATAATTTTGTAAACCTCTATAAGGTCATTCCTCAGCCTCGGACGCTACAGGGAAAACAGCCCCAATCTGTTCAGCCCCTCCCTATAGCTCAAATCCTCCAACCCTGGCAACATCCTTGTAAATCTTTTCTGAACCCTTTCAAGTTTCAAAACGTCTTTCCAATAAGAAGGAGGCCAGAAATTGCACGCAATATTCCAACAGTGGCCTATCCAATGTCCTGTACAGCCACAACATGACCTCCCAACTCCTGTACTCAATACTCTGACCAATAAAGGAAAGCATACCAAATGCCTTCTTCACTATCTTATCTACCTGTGACTCCACTTTCAAGGAGCTATGAACCTGCATCCAAGGTCTGTTTGTTCAGCAAAACTACCTAGGACCTTACCATTAAGTGTATAAGCCCTGCTAAGATTTGCTTTCCCAAAATGCAGCACCTCGCATTTATCTGAATTAAACTCCATCTGCCACTTATTAGCCCATTGGTCCATCTGGTCAAGATCCTGTTGTAATCGGAGGCAACCCTCTTCGCTGTCCACTACACCTCCAATTTTGGTGTCATCTGCAAACTTACTAACTGTACCTCTTATGCTTGCATCCAAATCAATTATGTAAATGACAAAAAGTGGAGGACCCAGCACCAATCCTTGTGGCACTCCACTGGTCACAGGCCTCCAGTCTGAAAAACAACCCTCCACCAGCACTCTCTGTCTTCTACCTTTGAGCCAGTTCTGTATCCAAATGGCTAGTTCTCCCTGTGTTCCACGAGATCTAACCTTGCTAATCAGTCTTCGATGGGGAACCTTGTCGAATGCCTTACTGAAGTCCATATAGATCACATCTACCACTTTGCCCTCATCAATCCTCTTTGTTACTTCTTCAAAAAACTCAATCAAGTTTCTGAGACATGATTTCCCACACACAAAGCCATGTTGACTATCCCTAATCAGTCCCTAATCAGTACATCCTGTCCCTCAGGATTCTCTCCAACAACTTGCCCACTACTGACATCAGGCTCACTGGTCTATAGTTCCCTGGCTTTTCCTTACCACCCTTCTTAAACAGTGGCACCACGTTAGCCAACCTCCAGTCATCCGGCACCTCACCTGTGACTATCAATGATGCAAATATCTCAGCAAGAGGCCCAGACATCACTTCTCTAGCTTCCTCCAGAGTTCTAGGGTACACCTGATCAGGTCCAGTGGATTTATCCACCTTTAACCGTTTCAAGACATCCAGCAATTCCTCCTCTGTAATATGGACATTTTGCAAGATGTCACCATCTATTTCCCTACAGTCTATATCTTCCATATCCTTTTCCACATTGGATACTGATGCAAAATACTCGTTTAGTATCTCCTCCATTTTCTGCGGCTCCATACAAAGGCTGTATAATGTCCATTTAAAATTAAGAAAGAGGAAGTCTGTTCAAAAACCATCTTATATTTTTTAAACAGGAAAGTTGGTGACTTGAACATACTGAGTGAAGCAATCCAGCTATCCAAACGAGTCTTGCTTCAGGATCCTTGTCAGCTAGCTTCACAACTTCTTGGTCGATTACAGCAGATCATTGCAGAGGACAAACCAGTGGCTCCAGGTACAGATGAAAGTGTAACAAACATACAGGGTGTTAAATACAACATGTAGTGATTGCATCGAGTATGAGATCCCTTATTGGAGTTGTTAACCTGGGCTAATTAGGGAGCCCTTGCTGACAGGTATAAACAAGAGATTCAGAGTCTCCTTTCTCTGGAGACTGGCTTTGAGGTGGCTGGTCAGAGCCTGTGCACATGTAACTAAAGGGTAAAATGGTGATGGGATACCAGCCTCTATTCAGTTATTTCACAGCACAATCCTCTTTTCAGCAGCACTGTGGCATACTTACCGCCAATGGGCTGCAGTGGTTAAAGAAGAATTGACAGGACCATATGAACCTGAGTACGTCATTCAGCCCCTCAAGCCTGTTCAACCATTGAACAAGATCAAGGCTCATCTGTGCCCTGACTCCATGAACCTGTCTTTGGTACATATCCCTTAATACCTTTGGTTAACAAAAATAAGACCACCTTCTCAAAAATATTTCAGGATGTTCAATAAATGCAGGCCTAACCAGTGACTCCCACATCCTAAGAATGAATTTAAAAATACAGTTACTTTATGGTGTTTATCCTAGCATTGAGCATGTACTAAATATACTAAAAGCAACATTTTAAATTCATTCTGCTGTTCCATATTATAGGGGATAATGAGTTTCTGTGTAGTGGATAATGAATTTCAGTCAGGCTATTGAGTTAGAAAGTGCCTTAGTGGATAAATGCATTGGGGAATATGGGGGATATGTTGTTAGATTCCTGGACTGTACAGCGTTTGTTGGTGCTAGCTGAGCCCACAGCAGGAATATACAACTATGTGCCATAGTGTATTCAGCCAAACAGCAGATCGATAAACTGGTCAGCAACACAAACTGGAAATTGCACACCTTTACAGTCGCTCACACAAGTGTGAGTGAGTGCCTTAAGGACAGAAGAGGACAAAATTGAAAATGAAAACACCAAAAGGTCATGAAAGGAAGAGGCTACTTTTTTCACAGGGATAAAAGGAATTAGTTTTTTGGTAGTACAGAACTAAGGCATAGCTAAAAACACACAGGTTTTGGAACTTTCCATCCCACACTCATCAGGACAATTTTTTTAAAAAGCCAGTTCAGTGTGAAAAGCAATGTTTTTACTTAATGATGGGAGAGTGCTGATTGGTTGGCAAGTGGACTATGATTGTTAGAGGCATTGATATGGTTTAATGAAGTTGCCAGGTTTTGTTTAAAATTTAACCAGACTGGTTTGTCAGGGCATTACACTGAAAAGTGTTTCAATGAATGATTGTAATCTATTTTGTTAAATTGAAATGAGCACAATATATGTTCTTGCTGTGCGCAAAAACTGGACCCTATACATTAATAAATGCAGTTTCTAGTACATACTAGGTTAGGATTTAATTTATCGAGTAAAAAGTGAGGTCTGCAGATGCTGGAGATCAGAGCTGAAAATGTGTTGCTGGAAAAGTGCAGCAGGTCAGGCAGCATCCAAGGAACAGGAAATTCGACGTTTCGGGCACAAGCCCTTTGTGCCCGAAACGTCGAATTTCCTGTTCCTTGGATGCTGCCTGACCTGCTGTACTTTTCCAGCAACACATTTTCAGCTAGGATTTAACTTAGGGTTTGACACATTGTGAGCCTGACTGACTATTATAGATTGGCTGTTAACACACTGTCAGGTATCAAGCAAATGCAGAATCACATCTATTGAATATTATGTTACAAGTTTAGCATGCATATTCTGGTTGAAATTGGTTAATACTTTGCTGATTGTGAACAACTAAACGGACTTGTTATTTGATACAACACACTAGTCTTTGGAACCTACACAAATGTGGTATATGAATTTCAGTGCTGTTATGATGCCAGGTATGTAAGCCATATATACCAAAGATTGGCATATTATATCAAATGGCATATCCCTTTGGCTGTTCGCAAAAAGCAAGGTAATGACTGTACCCAATTAGATGCTGTTTGAAAATTGGACAGCACTTGCAGAATAATCCTGAATGTTTGAAGAATTAGAGTCCAATTCGTCCATGCCAACCAGATATCCTAACTAGTCCCATTTGCCAACACTTGGCCTATATCCCTCTAAATCCCTCCTATTCATATACCTATCCCGATGCCTTTCAAATATTGTAATTGTACTAGCCTCCATTCCCACTGACAACCTGTTCCAACTTAACAAAACAAGTCATTTCCGCCACCTCCAAACAGACCCCACCATCAAGGATATATTTCCCTCCCCTCCCCTATCAGCATTCCGGAAAGACTACTCCCTCCATGACTCCATCGTCAGGTCCACACCCCCACCAACACAACCTCCACTCCCGGCACCTTCCCCTGCAACCGCAAGAAATGCAAAACTTGCGCCCACACCTCCCCCCTCACTTCCCTCCAAGGCCCCAAGGGATCCTTCCATATCCATCACAAATTCACCTGCATCTCCACACACCTCATTTACTGCATCTCCTGCACCCGATGTGGCCTCCTATACATTGGGGAGACAGGCCGCCTACTTACGGAACATTTCAGAGAACACCTCTGGACACCGTACCAATCAACCCAACCGCCCCGTAGCTGAACACTTTAACTCCCCCTCCCACTCTGCCAAGGACATGCAGGTCCTTGGCCTTCTCCATCACCAGACCTTGGCAACACGACGCCTGGAGGAAGAGTGCCTCATCTTCAGCTTAGGAACCTCCAACCACAAGGGAAGAATGCAGATTTCTCCACATTCCTCATTCCCCCCCCCCCCCCCCCCCTTTCCTCAGTCCCAACCCTTGGACTCAGCACCGCCTTCTTGACCTGCAATCTTCTTCCTGGCCTCTCCGCCCCCACCCCCTGTCTGGCCTATCACCCTCACCTTAACCTCCTTCCACCTATCGCATTCCTAATGCCCCTCCCCCAAATCCCTCCTCACTTTCTCCTCCTTAACAAAACAAGTGACAACCAATTCCCTGACCAATCAGAGTCAACTGCCTGTTGATATTTCAAACAAAGCTTGGCAGTTAACTGTCAGTCATCATTAATTGGTGGACTCTCCAAAGCATTGCCTCTACCAATCAAAGTGCACTTTCCAACCAATCAGCATTGTCTGCTCGTGCAATTTAAATGTTATTTTTTCCCCCTTGAATTGGTATTCTTGTGAATTATCCTGATGAGTGCAAAATGAAAAGCTTCATCAAAATGTGTCTGATTTCAGCAATGAAGAGAGTGCACGTTACAGTGGCTCCTAGGGCCGGTAATAGAACAATGACAGAAACCTAATCTTAGTGTTTGATCACTAGAACAACAATGACGTGTAATCCCAGGAGGTGAAGGAAATAAAAAGTGAGAATATGGTTCAGAAAAAGAAAACTCTAAACAAGAATAGGTAGGTGGGAGTTTCAAAAAATGTCATGGAGTAGGAGACTGGTTCCCTGTAGGAAGTATCAACACTACAATCCAGCATGTCTTCTTGTGGCTTCTGAGTAATTGGCTTAGAGTGCCAGTGACACAGAGAGCAGGTCACCAGATGAAGCTTTTCTGGATCAAAACTGATATCAGACTGCCAGATTGTAGATTCGAACAGAAGGCATTAGGGGTTTATTTAACTTTCAATCAAAAAATAAAACACTGCTATCAGATATTTTGATTAATTTGAGTAAAACAAACATGTATATTAAATTTCAAACATAGATATATGCAAATTTTAACCATGGTTTTAATGTGGAATCTGTATTACCCACTCTTCAGGTGACCCGAAAAAATACCCACATCTTCTGCATTTGATCAATCAATGTAAACGATCTTCAATCCCTTTCCTCATACCTTCATTCACTTGCCTCTTGCCCCCAGGTGGCTTAATGTATGATACTTTAACAGGTAAGATATGCTGTCTCCATGGATTTTACAAAACCTTAGACTACATACGGTGTTTTTTGCTTCAAAATAAAACAAAATTAATGTATTGCAAATGCTGGAAATCAGAAAGAAAATAAATTATTCAGAAAGTAAGGAGGCATTGGATATAGGAAATTTGGTTGTCTGGATACCAATTGGCTGGCCTATAGAAGACAGAGGGTGGTTGTAGATGGGAAGTATTGAGCTGGAACGCAGTGACCAGTGGTGTTCTGGAACATCTGTTCTTTGCGATTTTTATGAATGACTTGTATGAGAGAGTGGAAGGATATGTTAATAAGTTTGCCGATGACACGAAGGTTGGTAGAGTTGTGGATAGTGTGGAGGGCTGTTGTAAGTTGCAATGGGATATTGACAAGATGCAGAGCTGCAGGTCAGGCAGCATCTGAGGAGCAGGAGAGCAGCAGAGCTGGGCTGAGAAGTGGCAGATAGAGTTCAACTTGGAAAAGTGTTAAGTGATTCATTTTGGAAGGTCAAATTTGAATGCAGAATACAGGATTCTTTGGCAGTGTGGAGGAACAAAGGGATCTTGGGGTCACGTCCATAGATCTTTCAAAATAGCCAACCAAGTTGATTGGGTGGTTAAGAAGGCATATGGTGTGTTGGCTTTCATTAGCAGGGCGATTGATTTTAAGAGCTGCGAGGCTATGCTGCAGCTCTATAAAGCCCTAGTTAGACCACACTTGGAATATTGTGTTCAGTTTTGGTCACCTTATTATAGGAAGGATGTGGAAGCTTTAAAGAGAGTGCAGAGGAAATTTACCTGGACTGGAGGACATGTCTTCTGAAGAAAGATTGAGGTGGCTAGGACTTTTCTCATTGGAGTGATGATGGATGAGAGGTGACTTGATAGAGGTGTACAAGATGATGAGAGGCATAGATAAAATGGATAGGCAGAGACTTTTTCCCAGAGTGGAAACGTAAAGCATGAGGGGGCATAATATTAAGGTGATTGAAGGCACGTTTGAATATCAGGGGTAAATTCTTTACACAGAGAGTGGTGGGTGGGTGGAATGCACTACCAGCAGTAGTAGTGGAGTCAAGATACATTAGGGTCATTTAAGTGACTCTTGGAGAGGCACATGGATGATAGTAAAATGGAGGATATGTAGGTTAGTTTGATTTTAGAGTAGGATAAAAGTTCAGGGCAACATCGAGGGCCAGAGAGCCTGTGCTGTGCTGGACTGATCTAGGTTCTATTTCTCCAAACATGGCTTGCTATGTGCTTCCAGTGCTTCTTTTTTGTTTCTTTTTGTTGACAATAACTTGTCTCCTGGGTGATCCACATCATTGTAAATTTAGTTACATTTAGCAATATGTTTCCTTCAGCTATCTCTAGTTTACTCACAATTTCTGTTGAACTTGTGGAAAGCCATGCTTACTTATGAACATATGAATGGATGATTCAGGAGTAAGATTGGGCTACTTGACCCTTTGATTTTCTTGATAAATATCTGTTGTTATTTATGCGTAATATGACATTTTAGATGTATATCAAATAACAAGTCCCTTCAGTTGTTTGAAATAAGCAAAGTGTTAACCACACTCAATCAGCATGCAGTTGTAAAACACGCAACAAAACATTCAACATCAAACATGACTCTGCAACTGGACAATGTTTGCTTGTTAATCTGACAGTCAACGTAACTCTTTTCACTGTCAATTTAGAATTGTCAGTCTGGGTTCACAATGAGTCTCACTCTAAGCTTAAATCTAACTCAGCAAGTACTGGGAGCTAATTATATTAATATTTATTGTTTATACTGTGCCTACTTCTATTCAACAAAATAGGTTACAGCCATTCACTGGAACATTTCTCAGGCCAATGCTCCCTCTCCAATGCTCTTTCATATATACGTGAATGTAGTGATAATTTAGCGATAAGGAAGGCTAGCTTAAATCTGCCCTCAGCTGCAAGCTCATCATTTACTATGCTGTTCCATTCTTGGAAATTAAAAGGCCCCAGATTGCCTGTAAGAAAAAAAGTATTTTGTCAGTATGCCGATTGTTGAATAAAAACGGAAGATGTTAGGATGATGCACTGGCAATGCCCAGCACCTTTTCTAACAAAACTCTCTGGTTGTATATTGACATTGTGGGTAAGGCCAGCATTTGTTGCTGATCATTAATTGAACTGAACATTTCAGAGGGTAGTTAAGCATTGTTTTGGGTCTAGAATCACATGTAGGCCAGTCTCGAGAAGCACAGCAGATTTCTTTCCCTAAAAGGCATGAATGAAGCAGATGGGTTTTTTGAAGATCAGTTATCGTTTTGTGGTCACCATTGCTGAGACTAACTTTCTGTCATGATTTGTTAATTGAACTGAAATTTCTGAAGCTGCCATGATGGGATTTAAACCCATATCACCAGAGCTTTAGGTTTATTATCATTGTGACACCATCATCTTCTTCACCTGTAATGATAAACAACTCTTGTTGAAAAGACTGAATTCAGACCTGTTATACTCTCCTGTTTTCATTTTGAATGCAGATAAACTGACAATATATTCTTGAAATTTAAATAATTCACCATGGACTTCTAACATTTGCAGTTTTTCTTCCTTTTAACTTTAGTGATACTTGTCAGTGATGGTGGTGAATGATGAAGGGCTTATGCCCGAAACATTGATTCTCCTGCTCCTCAGATACTGCCTCACCGACTGTGCTTATCCAGCACCACACTCTCAAGTCTGATCTCCAGCATCTGTAGTCCTCACTTTCTCCCACTTTAGGGATACTTGCTTTTTTTTGTCATTTGAAGTAACTTCCAACATCATCAGCACCAGCTTTATTCTTAAATTATTAGCATTTTCCAATGCAGGCCATTCTCAACCCCATTCACATAGCTACTGAGGCAAGAATCATGCCAACAGGTACAGCCAAGAGTGTGATTCAAACCATAATGTCTTCATTAGTTCTCTGCACGAACAACTGTGCTAGTGCCCCTTGCCCTCTTTTACCTCCAATTATTTTCTCTTCAGATATTTATCCAAGTCCCATATGAAAGCCTTGATTGGATCTGCCCCAACAATCACATTATCAGGTAGAGCTTTCAAAATTCTATTCACTTGCTGCATAAAAATGTTTCCCCTTATGGTGCCTTCAGTTCTTTCGGCATTCACCTTAATCCTGTGTCATCTGGTTCTTGATACTGCCACCATTTAGATTGGATTCTCATTATCTTCACTGTTCAGATCATCCTTCATTCTATATGCCTCTGTCAAAACTCCTCTCAAATTTGTCTATAGATTATTAGTTTACAATCTATATATGAGCTCATTAAAGATTACCCCATTGTGATTATGCAGGTCATACTGACACGATTACAGCTGTAACAGGCATGCAGAAAGGTCTACAAGCAATCACTGCATCCAAGGATAGAACTCTGAAAATATGGGACCTCAAAAGTGGACAAACTTTGCAGACGGTTCATAGAGTTGGTGAGAACATTGATTCCATTACTGTCTGCATGCAGAATAGACTGGTTGCAGTTACTGAGGATAACTCCCTCCAAGTTTGGGATATCCATTCAGGAAAACTGGTCTTTAAAGTCAGTGATTCTCTGGATCCTCCCATTGTAACATCTGCAATGGATGGGCAACTATTATTGGCATTTTATGATGGAAGTCACTCTGTTAAGGTAAGAAAATCTGTTGCTACTGCATAGAAGTAGCTTGATAAAATAATGCTAAATGCATTTGATTCATGGTTCAGAAGGTAAGTCTTCAATCATTGGAACTGATAGAATTTCATAAGTTTAGTCAAGACAAATAGTTGTGCCGAGGCCTATCAACTGGAGTGAGACACCCCTATTTGGATTCAAATAAACACAACTCATTTGAACAAATTTAGTTTTGACCTATGAGCTAAAGTCATAAATGAAGGTGCACAATTTCATCGGCAAAATGAAGATACACTACGGACATTCAAGAAGCAAATTTTATTAACACATTTCTTTGGAGATCTTGGAAAATCTCAGCAGGTCTGGCAGCATCTATAAGGAGAGAAAAGAGCTGACATTTCGAGTCTAACTGACTCGCTTTCTCTTTTGGTTTCAGGTTCCAGCATCCAGAGTAATTTGCTTTTATCCAGTGTTTAATCCACTGCCACCTCTCTTCCAGGAATACCTACCCTGAAGAAGTACTGCTCTTCTCTCTGACAGGATTTTCATTTGTCTCTCTCCCCCTGTCCACCTTCACTGCTTTCCTTTTCTCTCTCAGTGTTAGACAAGGTATTTACGAAGACTCACTTCCACAGCCATATTTCCTTCCTCAGTGACTGTCTTCACCTCCGACTTACTCCACATGGATTTCAACTCAAATTCCACCCTGCATGCAACCTCCAGGATTACAGGTACTTGCATGAAAAACACCATTTTTCTAACTGCTGTTTTTGTCGCATCTTAAAAGCCACACTCAGGGCCATGCGCCGCCACACGAAAGCACTCGACACCTCTGTCCAGCAGCACCAATTTACTCTCTCTCAAAGCTGTCCTGGTCTACAGTTTCATTTCATCCTTCGTATTATTTGACACCTTAACTCCAAAGTTTTCCTGTTTCTTGCAGATGTTAAGGAACGCAAACTTCAACTTCTCATCCACACCCCTGGTCACCCTCCATCTTCCAACAGTCCCAATCCCTCGAACCCCATCTCTTCCAGCCCCAGCCCTTGCCGTATGTTCACCATACCCTCTGACCTTCCCCTCTCTGAGGCTGAGCGTGCTGTTCTCAGCAATGGACTCAGTTTGTACCTTTACTTCCCTACCTCAATGAATTCCAGGCTCGACATGATCCTGAGCTCTTCTTCCTTTGCCTTTGTGCTTACTTCTTTGGGCAAGAATTCTCCCCCCGCTCCACAGATCCTTTCACAGATCCGTCCAATATTCCACCTCTAATTGGACACCCGCGCCAGGACAATTTCCTGCCCTCGATCTTTTCATTGACAATTGTCGATGGGACATTGGTCGATTTCATTTCTCTGCCCCTCTTACCCAATCCAACCTCTCTCCATCCGAACTTTCTGCCCTTCGCTCCCTTAGGTCCAACCCCAACCTTCTCATCAAACCTGCTGACAAAGGGGGTGCAGTTGTCATCTGGCGTACTGACCTCTACCTCACAGAAGCTGAGTCCTAACTCTCAGCTTCCTCCTCCTACCTCCTCCTGGAGCATGACCACACCACTGAGCATCAAGCCATTGTCTCCAACACCATGATTGACCTCATTTCCTCTGGATGTCTCCCCCCCACAGCTTACAACCTCATAGTCTCCCAACCCTGGACAGCCCATTTCTACCTACTCCCCAAAATCCACAAGCAGGACTGTCCTGGCAGGCCCATTGTGTCAGCATGCTCCTGCCCCACTGAACTTATTTCCTCGTACCTTGACTCCATCCTCACTCCTCTGGTTCACTCCCTCCCCACCTACATCCGGGATTCCTGTGATGCCCTGCGACACATTGACAGCTTTCAATTTGCAGGTCCTAACCATCTTCTATTCACCATGGATGTGCAATCTCCTTACACCTCCATCCCATACCAAGACGGCTTGAAAGCCTTTCGCTTCTTTCTTGAAAAGAGGCCCGAACAATCTCCATCCACCACCACTCTCCACCGCCTGGCTGAACTTGTTCTCTCTCTCAACAACTTCTCCTTCAACTCATCCCATTTTCTCCATATCAAAGGTGTAGTAATGGGTACCCGTATGGGTCCAACTATGCCTCCCTTTTCATGAGGTATGTAGAACATTTCTTGTTCCAGGTTTACCCGGGCCCCCTCCCACAACTGCTTTATTGGTACAAAAAATTTTTTTAAATTAAGCTTTGACAAAGGGCCAATTAGACTTGAAACGTCAGCTCTTTTCTCTCCTTACAGATGCTGCCAGACCTGCTGAGATTTTCCAGCATTTTCTCTTTTGGTTTCAAATTCCAGCATCCGTAGTAATTTGATTTTATCTTTGGAAATCTTGTTCAGGTGGGGCTTCAGTCAGTGTATATTTTTGAATCATGTAACATGGATGTATATCTGGAAAGCTAGAGCCTTCATAGACTTCATGTGGCTTCCCAAAGGAGGATCCCAATTTCCGTTGCTGGTTAAAAAGAAAAATTCATATTTGCAATTGTATTTTATTGCATGGGTTACTTAATTTTGACATGTAATCACCTAATATATGCTGGTATTGTGCAAATTCTTCAGTTTGCTACATTAACCTTGTGATAAAATGGTGGATCATTCAATATATTCCACATTGATTTAGGGTTTAGGCTATGTGAGACAGGCAGGAACAAATCAACCATAATCCTATTGAATGGCAGAGCAGGGTCTATGGACCATTATGTCCTTTAGGGAGGAAACTTGCCATCCTTACTTGGACTGCTCTATATGTGACTCTTGTGATATGGGCTGTCTCTCAACTATGCTTGAAAGGGGCTAGGAAGCCTGTCAGTTATGACGACATGTAATGGGCTACTAGGAATGAACAATGAATGGCAGTGACAACCATGTCCTGAGAATGAAAGCTTGGAAATATAACACAAGAAAATCACCAAAAATATTGATTATGTTGTAAATCCTTTGGAAATTCCTGTGGTGCTACATGACTATGTTGTGGAAAGTGGGTTAATGAGAGGACTCAAAATGGAGAAGGAAGAGGAAAGTAGTTGAGGGCATTACCACAATGATTCCCTGCAAGTCAAGAAAAAGATCTTGTTATATCACTGGAAGTCGTGTTAAGTGGCTTGCAGTGGTCACAGAAATCCAGGCCACTACATGCAAGTAAAAGTTAAATATAGCTCAGAATAGAAAAATTACATTCCTTTCTTGCTGTTAATTGCCCATCCCATGAAGTTGATCCTGTATATAGAAGATATTGATTCATGTTAGATGTCTATGATCAATGGAAGGCAGCCTATTCATGAATAGGCTATTCAGCCCCTCAAACCTATTCCACCATTCAGTTAGGTTCTGGTGGACCTGTAAACTAACACCAGTGACATCTGAACCTTATTTGCAGAGAAAATAGGTAAAAAATGTTTTGACAATTTGCCACTAACACCATGCACCCATACTGAACGTTTCAACACTGCTGTTCGGTATTCATTTTGTTTTCATATTGTTTTGTTTCTCTATTCTTTCATGGGATGTGTGCTTTGGTAGCAAGGTCAGAATTGTTGCCCATTCCTAACTGGGCAGTTAATAATCAACCACATCACTGGATTGGGAGTTACATGTAGTGATGTAGTAACATCACTGGACTAGTAATCCAGAGGCTGGAGATCAGAGCTGAAAATGTGTTGCTGGTTAAAGCACAGCAGGTCAGGCAGCATCCAAGGAACAGAAAATTCGACGTTTCGGGCCAGAGCCCTTCATCAGGAATGAGGAGAGGGTGCCAGGCAGGCTAAGATAAAAGGTAGGGAGGAGGGACTTGGGGGAGGGGCGATGGAGATGTGATAGGTGGAAGGAGGTCAAGGTGAGGGTGATAGGCCGGAGTGGGGTGGGGGCGGAGAGGTCAAGAAGAGGATTGCAGGTTAGGAGGGCAGTGCTGAGTTCAAGGGAATCGACTGAGACAAGGTGGGGGGAGGGGAAATGAGGAAACTGGAAAAATCTGAGTTCATCCCTTGTGGTTGGAGGGTTCCCAGGCGGAAGATGAGGCGCTCTTCCTCCAACTGTCGTGTTGTTATGTTCTGGCGATGGAGGAGTCCAAGGACCTGTATGTCTTCGGTGGAGTGGGAGGGAGAGTTAAAGTGTTGAGCCACGGGGTGGTTGGGTTGGTTTGTCCGGGCGTCCCAGAGGTGTTCCCTGAAGCGTTCTGCAAGTAGGCGGCCCGTCTCCCCAATATAGAGGAGGCCACATCAGGTGCAGCGGATGCAATAGATGGTGTGTGTGGAGGTGCAGGTGAATTTGTGGTGGATATGGAAGGATCCCTTGGGGCCTTGGAGAGAAGTAAGGGAGGAGGTGTGGGTGTAAGTTTTGCATTTCCTGCAGTTGCAAGGGAAGGTGCCGGGAGTGGAGGTTGGGTTGGTGGGGGGTGTGGACCTGACGAGGGAGTCACAAAGGGAGTGGTCTTTGCGGAACGCTGATAGGGGAGGGGAGGGAAATATATCCCTGGTGGTGGGGTCCGTTTGGAGTTGGCGGAAATGACGGCGGATGATACGCTGTATATGGAGGTTGGTGGGGTGGTAGGTGAGAACCAGTGGGGTTCTGTCTTGGTGGCGGTCGGAGGGGCGGGGCTCAAGGGCGGAGGAGCGGGAAGTGGAGGAGATGCGATGGAGGGCATCGTCGATCACGTCTGGGGGGAATCTGCGGTCCTTGAAGAAGGAGGCCATCTGGGCTGTATGGTATTGGAACTGGTCCTCCTGGGAGCAGATGCGGCGGAGACGAAGGAATTGGGAATATGGGATGGAGCTTTTACAGGGGGCAGGGTGGGAGGAGGTGTAGTCCAGGTAGCTGTGGGAGTCAGTCGGTTTATAGTAGATGTCTGTGTTGAGTCGGTTGCCCGAGATAGAAATGGAAAGGTCTAGGAAGGGGAGGGAGGAGTCTGAGACAGTCCAGGTGAATTTGAGGTCGGGATGGAAGGTGTTGGTAAAGTTGATGAACTGTTCAACCTCCTCGTGGGAGCACGAGGCAGCGCCGATACAGTCATCGATGTAGCGGAGGAAAAGGTGGGGGGTGGTGCCAGTGTAGTTGCGGAAGATGGACTGTTCCACATATCCTACAAAGAGACAAGCATAGCTGGGGCCCATGCGGGTGCTCATGGCAAACTCCTTTAGTTTGGAGGAAGTGGGAGGATTGGAAAGAGAAGTTATTCAGGGTGAGGACCAGTTCAGTCAGTCGAAGGAGGGTGTTAGTGGAAGGGTACTGGTTGGTGCGGCGGGAAAGGAAGAAGCGGAGGGCTTTGAGTCCTTCGTGATGGGGGATGGAGGTGTACAGGGACTCGATGTCCATCGTGAAGATAGGGGAGTCCGTGTGGGATCAGTCGGTTCCGTAGGCAGGTGCTGAAGAAGGAGATGTGGCTGTGGTAACGAGTCTGTTTGAGAACGTGGCTGAAGAGCTTCTGTGCAGAGGAGATGACCTGGAGTCTGTATGGGACCAGTCGGTTCCGTAGGCAGGTGCTGAGGAAGGAGATGTGGGAGTCCGTGTGGGATCAGTCGGTTCCGTAGGCAGGTGGATCAGTCGGTTCCGTAGGCAGGTGAGATCCTCATTTCCCCTCCCCCCACCTTGTCTCAGTCGATTCCCTTGAACTCAGCACCGCCCTCCTAACCTGCAATCCTCTTCCTGACCTCTCCGCCCCCACCCCACTCCGGCCTATCACCCTCACCTTGACCTCCTTCCACCTATCACATCTCCATCGCCCCTCCCCCAAGTCCCTTCTCCCTACCTTTTATCTTAGCCTGCCTGGCACCCTCTCCTCATTCCTGATGAAGGGCTCTGGCTCGAAACATCGAATTTCCTGTTCCTTGGATGCTGCCTGACCTGCTGTGCTTTAACCAGCAACACATTTTCAATAGTAATCCAGAGGCCCAGGCAAATGCTTTGGGAACATATTAGATTAGATTAGACTTACAGTGTGGAAACAGGCCCTTCGGCCCAACAAGTCCACACCGATCCACCGAAGCGCAACCCACCCATACCCATACCCCTACATTTACCTCTACCTAACACTACGGGCAATATAGCATGGCCAATTCACCTGACCCGCACATCTTTGGACTGTGGGAGGAAACCGGAGCACCCGGAGGAAACCCACGCAGACACGGGGAGAACGTGCAAACTCCACACAGTCAGTCGCCTGAGTCGGGAATTGAACCCGGGTCTCAGGCGCTGTGAGGCAGCAGTGCTAACCACTGTGCCACCGTGCCACCCACTAATGTTCAAATATGTTCAAATCTCACTCTAAATCCTACTAGAAATTTACATTTAGTTAACAAAGCTGAAATATAAAATGAGTGTCAGTAATGGTGACCATTAAAATTTCACTGATTGTTGTAAACAATCCACCTAATTCTACAATGTCCTTTAAGAAAGGAAATCAGCCATTCCTTCCCTGGCCTGGCCTACATGTGACTCCGGACCATATCACTGTGGTTCATTCTTAATAAACCTATGAGTAGCTAAACAAAACAGTCACTACAAGGAGAATTGAGGGTGGACAAAAAATGTTGGCCTTATCAGCTACACCCATTTCTACAAAATCATTTTGGTAAAGTACGAGTTCAGCTAACATTCTTATGGTCAGTTAAACTGGAGGCAATCCCACTCCACAATAAGCATAGTTGTCCACACCCTGCTGTACCTGATATTGATAACTTCCCCCATTGCATAACAATAAAGGATCCAATTTTGTTAATCATGAAATCACGCCTGTTTTTACAAGACATCAGTGCATCAATGAATTCACCATGAGCATCTCTGCCATGATAAAGACAGAAGCAAATCAATCACTGACTTACAATTTTTTTGCGATTTCAGATTTTTGATTTGACCAATTCCTGCAGAGTGTTGCATCATGTAAATATATCATCAGAGGATGACCCTATACATAAGGATCACACTGTCCTGGTATCTGAGAACTCAGTGAATGATTATGTTCTTTTTGCTTATCGGTTAGTATTCCATCTAGTCTCTTTTTCTGTGCTCCCACTCCAAAGTAGATAGATTAAACAGATTACAAAGTTTATGATTTTCATGTGATTATGGAAATGGCGTGCAGGAAAGACTTACTACTACATCAAGCCTGTGCCGCACAGTTCTGATTCCTTCTGTATCAAAAGTTGCATATTTCCCAGCCGCCTGGGGCCATATAGCCACCTAGGAGAGATGAAAAATTGTCCATTTGGGAACATAATTGGAAAATTCTTCTCTTATTCCCCAGGGTGATCTAAACTAGTCCTAAAAGACTACATTGGATATTAAATGAAGCAGACCTTTTTCACGATGTTACAACTATCTGGGCCAGAAACTGGTCCAGCTCTTGCTGGAAAGAATAGAATGAATCAGCAAATATCTCATGAGTTGGAACATTTTCAATTAAGCATATCTAATAAATGCAAGTCAAATCTCCCTCACCTGCTTAATTGAAATAGTCAGTCCATATAAACACCATCTAGTTCATTCCTTATTTTATAAATCTCTATCAAGTCACTGCCAAATTTGCATTTTCTAAAGTATAAGGGTTCTGCTTAAAATTAATGTGTTTTATGCTGGAAATTAATTTTATGGTAATTACAGTAACTCCATGGTAGGTCAGGCTATATTGAATAACCCAATACTATTATTCCATCCTGAAGTTAGTGTTTCAACAGTGTCATGATCATCCAAACACTGTGCTCCTGTACTGTGACCAAGGATATTGTAACATAATTCTTATCTAAAGGCTCAGTGAACTGTTTCCTAATTTGGGTAAATATGTGCTAAGAAACCATCATATTGAAGTAAATAATTGTATAATTGTAATTATTTTTATCATTTGACATCATCATGACTGTTCTACTTCAGATATATAAACATTCTTTAACAAATGCACAGTAAGTCACATATTTTAGGGTGTTACAACATATTTGCATTATTAAATGAAGTAATCAGTTTTAGCGATCATATTAACCCAAATACGAACTTCTCGGCACTACAAATGGTGAGTTTTATTCGTGTGTCTAAGTAAATGGAGATTTTTCATTTTTGTGCACGATACTGTGAAATCTACTGAGAAATCAAATAATAGTGGGGAAGAAGCTGTTCTTGAATCAATTCGTATGTGTTTTCAAACTTTTGTTATCTTCTGCCCAACAGAAGAGGGTTGAAGACAGTATAATCAGTGTGGGAGTGGTCTTTGATTATGTAGGCTGCTTTTCCAAGGCAGTAGGAAATATAGACGGAGTCAGCGGATGGAAGACTGGTTTGTGTCTTCGACTGGGCTGTGTTCTCAACTCTTTGTAGTTTCTTAGTCTTGGGAAGAGCAGTTGCCAACCAACGCTGTGGTGAATCCACATAAATTGCTTTCTGTGGTGTATCTATACAAAATAGTAAGATCCTTTGTGAACATGCTGAATTTCCTTAGCCTCCTGAGGAAGTAGAGATGTTGTTGTGTTTTCTTGACCACTGCATCAACATGGATGGACCAGGACAGATTGTTGGTGATCGCAAATCCCAGGAACTTGACGCTGTTGACTCTCTGCCTCAGTACTATTGATACAGACAGGGTTGTATCCTCCACTCCCTTTCCTGAAGTCAATGACCAACTCCTTTGTTTTGCTGAATTTGATGGAGAGATTGCTATCTTTACACAGTGCCACTAAGCACTCACTCTCTTTTCTTTATTCTGTCGTGTTGTTTGAGATCCACCCTTCAACGGTGGTGTTGTCAGCACATCTATAAATGGTGTTGGGGCAGAATTTGGTCACACACTTGTGAGTGTGTAGGGATTATAATAGGGAGCTGCGTACGTAGCCTTGTGGGATGCCAGTGTTGAGAACTATGGTGGTGGAGGAGGTGTTGTTGCCTATTCTTACTGATTAAGGTCTATGGGTCTGTGCGTCGAGGATACAGTTACAGAGGTGGGAGCCGAGACCTCAGCTCGAAGTTTAAAGATGAGTTTGCTTGGAATTATGGTGTTGAAGGTGGAAATACCATCAATAAGTAGGAGACTGACATAGGTATTCTTGCTATCCACATGTTCCAGGCATGAGTGTAGGAGATGGCATCTGCTGTGGACCCATTGCGCCAGTAGTCGAATTGCAAAGAATCAAGGCAATCAATTAGGCTGGAGTTGATGTGAGCCATGACTAATCTCTCCAAGCACTTCATAGTTATGGAGGTCAGAGCCACCAGGCAGTAGTTTGTGAGGCACACTACGTGATTTTTCTTTGGCACCAGGATGATGGTGGTCTTGTTGAAGCAGGTGGGGACTCCAGATCGTAACTCAACTGCCCCAGCTCTTCTCACCCTAACCTAAAACCATACCATCTTTCCCTGCTTTCTCTTTTCAGGGCTTACAGCATCTTAATTTGCCAATACACTACATGGTGCTATAATGTACATGGTGCTATACTATTTATCAGAACTCGATGTGAGCAAAATAGAAAATTTTCTCCTCTAATGTCACTACCTGCATGGATGTAAATAAAACAACTGGCACATGCATATTTAAAGTAAAAATATATGGTTACGGCTAAAGGCAATTTAGTTGAAACTGTTCACATGTAAACGATATACAGTAGCAGCATGATGCTGTTTGTGACTGTAAGTAACGTAAAAGTTCAATTGAAGAAAAGACAAACAATTTCTGACAACAGTACTAATACCTGTAACACATTCATTGCAGCCCAGTAGCATCTGAATAATTCATCTTTTGAAAAATGTACAGACAAATTAATGTCTCATTTTGACCACTGGGAATCACAAGAGAGCCTGATTTTATATCCTTTCCAAATCCACATACAATCATCTCTGGTAGCTTTCTCTTGTTATGGACTAGGCCAGGCCCCTCAAAACATTTTTAAGCAGGTATCCAAGACTGTAACTTTGCTATTTGTTTAGCTACGTGTATAGTGGATATTCCCAGTATAAATTAGCTGAGTCAAAGGCCAAAATTACAGAATGTAACACAAAGAACAGAAAACAGAATACCTGATAACTTATCCTATCAGAACCCGACTTAATGATGCTGTTCCAAAAACATAGACATCCCTTAGTACAAACGGTAAATCATGGCACAGGCAAAGTTTGCAAGGAGAGAGAGAAGTCCAGCAGCATTTCACACATACCCTGCTGTAACTGAACCAAAAAACCTAAGCTACCAACACTGGCCACTCCCCTTTCATAATACAAGTTATTCCTAAAACATGAAAGCCTTTGGTCTGAGGTATCATCTGTTTTGGGGTAAACAAAAAGCGACTCAATAAAGCATTCATCTCTGCATCAACTCAGCTATTTCGGAGCCTGGGTTGTTTTACGACCACTCTGAGAAAAGTCAACGACACAGTAACTTTGAGAGAAAGGACCAGCTTTGTGAGACTCTGGATGAAGTCAGTATAGGATGACTGAACAGTTTTCTTTTCCGTACCCTAAGGGTGCTGCTCTACTCATTGCCTCAGCACAAAATAGAAGGTGAACTTTGGATTTTCCTAACCTGTAGACATCAGCCATTCAATGGAGGAGTCCATTTGTAAATGACTGCTTCTGAAAGTTAATATCTGGAACTCCACCCAGGAAAAAAAAACATTGTTCCAAAGAAGAGAACTTGTCAAGAGTGTAACCTGATTTGATGCCTGGATCATTTCTGGCTGAATGTATGAATTTAAAATTGTCAACATTATTATGTAGGAGAAAGTGAGGACTGCAGATGCTGGAGATCAGAGCTGAAAAATATGTTGCTAGAAAAGCGCAGCATGTCAGGCAGCATCCAAGGAGCAGGAGAATCGATGTTTCAGGCATAATCTCTTCTTCAGGGCCTTCTTCAAAACATCGATTCTCCTGCTCCTTGGATGCTGCCTTACCTGCTGCGCTTTTTCAGCAACACATTTTTCAACATTATCATGTATTCATGCGAAGTGACAACATTGACAGTGCCATATTTAATGCCCATCACTGTGATAAAGTGCTACTGATCTTTGTTGAAGAGTTTCAATCATTATGCTAATAGTGCTGACAAGATCATTTTGAGTATAGAATTCTAGGATATTGTAACAAGATTGATGAAGGAGTGGTATTGCATAGTCAAACCACCTGGAGATCATAGTGCTCCTATGATAATGTTGCTATTACATTTCTGGTGAGAGAGGCCACTGGGATACGAGTTGTTCTCAAGCGAAGTTTGAATAGCTGCCACAGGATTCTGTGACATAGTAAATAACATGGCCACATTGCAGCAATGGTGCAGGGTGACCTTAGATATTGAGTCCTGGGGCATTGCTTTCTCCTGTCTAGTGTTGAGCTCCTGGAGTTGTATTACAAGAGGATTTATTGATTCGGTAATTCATAATACTCTTCATTGAGTCTTGAAATTTGTGGAGAGGCATGTTAGAGGGGTCACACATGCCTTGTAGAATGCCTAGCTACTGCCATTTCTGGCAACACAGTTCCCAACATGTCCAGTCCAATTAAGCTTCAGGTCAGTGGTGACACCTCAAGACATTGATGGTTCAACATTCAGTGATGATGCCATTGATGGTGAGGCCAAACTGTTGGCCTCTTTCTTGGAAATATTCATTTCCTGGAATGTATCAAGTTTGAATGCTTCCTACTACTTTGTCAACCTAAACTCTGATAAAGTGAAGATCCCAATGTAGGCTGATCAGTTCAACTTCTAATTGACGTACCATTACTTATGTGCATCTCTCCTTCCCCCTGCTCTTCTGTCAGTGACAGACTAATGACTAAGTTGGTTACTATCTGTAGACCTTCCTGCTTAAACTTTTCATCCTCAATTTTCAGTCATGTGAAAGTGAACAAAGTAAAAAGTACAATAACTATTAATTACAGAGACTTCTTAACAGTTAATAACTTCAGTACTAATAAGAACAAGTATTTCCTAATCTCAGTAAGAATGTCCTGAACTTAATGCCAAAAGCTGATCATCTCGTAAATTATTGCAGTATGTTTAATGGGTACCTGTCTGGATAATAAAGAGTGACCCAGCTGGATAATGGGTTGAAAAATTGTCCTTTCATATGTTAAAATGAAAATAAATGTGATTTACATCTGAAAGCTGCACTGAGAGACAATAGGTACTTATTGTGTAGGATGACTGGCAGTTTTGCCAACATGATTGTTCCCATTGTGCATGCAAAAGTAATACATGTCTTCTAAATCAATACAACATGTGTACGTCTCTACAAGTGGAAGAACAAAAAAGAACAATTGCCCACGACTTACTAATTATTTCCTCTCAAAGGAGCAACAACGTGATCAGACTGCTGATGAACACCATGTCTAATACATAATGGTCTGTTTACATTGCCTTTAGAAACACTCTTTATTTGTTCCAATTGTTTGTTTTATGAATTTGTCAGGAGTGGAAAAGCAGCTATGGTGTTGAGTGCTAAAAAAGGAAAAGTAGTTGCCAAGTTGTCAACCTGTGACAGTGTTGCATCAATCCAAGGCGTAGCAGTTACCAAAGAGTACTTCATTTTAATGTGCAGGTAAATACCATTTCACATCCATAATTAATCTGCAAGAAATAAGGTGAAAAATAACAAAGAATAGAATGGAGCTTCTCATAATGGGGTGGGCGGAGGAAGGATAATTTCATTAGTTCCTTATTTGTAGTTAATATTGTATTGCATGAATATAAAGTTTAAAAAAAAAGTTTATGGTCTCATTGCAAACAAGGAATGTTTGGAATCTTCCAATTCTATTACATGTGAACTGGCACTAATAAGTTTGGTGGAACATAAATCTATAAATATTGAAAATCCAAGGTAAAACCATGACACATGGGCATTCGCAGAGGGGTCATTATTAATTGAAAGGGAATGTTGGATTAATTTAATGTCCTTTAAAGTGTTTAAGGGCCTGTCATGAAAACTTTTGCAAGGTTATAATGTAGCTTCATTATTCAGATGCTAATTGACCAGATGCTAATCACATATCTCCCATCTTACGATTTTGACATTAAATTACTTTTAATTTCTGCAGACAGTCCTCTAAATATCATTTTGATTTCTGGCCATGCAATGTGTAATATCCTAATGAAGAGAATTTTCATTACCTTTAGACTAGGACTTGATGTTTGCCAAAAAATGAGTGAAATTAGAGTTTGTCAAAATTGTTGCTAAAGAACCAAATTTGATTTTCAAATGATTCACTTGAAGTAACTTGTTTAGAAGTTAAATATGTGGCCAACATAAAGGGGACAGCATTATAAAATCATTCTTTTTTTGGGTAACTTTGTGCATTAAAAGCATGTGTCATAAAAATGCAGTTGCCAGTCCCATGAATTTCCAGGTAAAATTAGGCAATTCTGGCAGGAAAAGCTGGTCAGTCATGTAATTGTCCATAACATATCAAAAATAATTGTGGGCTGATCATGTAGTCTTACATGCAGATTACTCATTGGTAATTAACTTCAAATGCTCTATAATTTGAATCCTGCAGCTATGAAACAAGATCGTAATTTCTAGCTTTTAAGTGTATAACCTAGATTGTAAAGACTCTGAAACCCCTTAATTGAAGCCACTCTATAGATTTATAGGTAGCATTCAACTACAGATTAATTATTCTTTCAATAAAAACAGAAATTGTTAGAGAAACTCAGCAAGTTTGACACCATCTATGGAGAGAAAACAAACAGAACCAGTTCTGAAGGAGAGTGATTCAACTCACAATGTTTTCTCTCCAACGATACTTCCAGGCTTGCTGAGTTTTTCCAGTGATTTTGTGTTTCAGATTTCCAGTACCCATAGTTCTTTGTTGTGCTTTAATTTATTTTTCTCCCTTGAAATATAATTCCAGATATCCGTCCTCAAGATTGTGTGAAGTGCTCCACATTGAATTATTTGGTGTGAAGAATTTTGCTTACATCCGCACAGTGAAAGGCTGTTGTGATCATCATCTTTCTGTCCTGTCTGTTAATCATGTGGGTTCTCACATATTAGCACTGTGCAGCTCATTTAAAATGAACATCACTGAGATTGTCTCCTGGAACCTAGAAACTGAAGACCACAAACACTTGGCCAAGTTCTCTTCAACAGTGATCGGAGGCAAGCAAGATTTTTAGGGGACTTTTCAGGGTAGATGCAGAAATATTATTCCCCTTGTGGGAGAGACTAGGACCAGAGGGCATCATCTCAGAATCAGGGGTCACACGATTATCTCAGAGATGAGGAGAAATTCCTTCACTCACTAGGAAGCTCAGAGAAACAGGGATCTTGTAGTTCTTGTCCACAGATCCCTGAAGATTGCAGGGCAGGTTATAGGGTTACTCAGAAGGTATATGGAATACTTTCCTTTATCAGTTGAGGCATAGATTGTAAGAACAGGGTGGTTATGGTGAGACTGTATAGGAAATTGGTTAGGCACAGCTCAACTACTGTATGCGGTTCTGGTCATTACACTATAGGAAGGATGTGATTTCACTGGAGAGTGTGCAGAGGAGATTCACCAGGATGTTAGAATCACAGAGGATAGAAACAGGCCCTTCAGTCCATCATGTCAGTGTTGATCAACGAATGCCAAGGTACACTAATCCTATTCCGCTGCACTTGGCCCATAACCAATAATGCCTTAACAATGTAAATAGTCATCCAGATGCTTCTTGAATGTTTTGAGACTAGCTGCCTCCACCACACTCTCAGGTAGCACGTTCCAAACTCCGGGTGAAAAAATATTTTCTTCAGATCCCCTTTCAACCACTTACTCCTCACCTTAAAGCAATGCTTTTTGGTCTTAGATACATTTGCCCTGAGGAAGAGATTCCCACAGTCTATGGCTCTCATCATTTTATATACCTCAATCAGATACTCAGTCGCTTCTGCTCCAAGGAAAACAAACCCAGCTTGTCCATTCTTTCTTCATAACTGACTCTTTTCATCCCAAGCAATATACTGGTGAAGCTCCTCTGCGCACTCTCCAGTGCATTATATCCTGCCAATAGTGTGGTGAAGAGAACTGCACACAGTACTCCAGCTGTGGCCTTAATGATCCTTTACAAAGTTGTAACATGACTTCCTCACTCTTATATTCGACAGCCTGGCTAACGAAGGCAAAATCCCATATCCCTTCTTCACTACCCTATCTACCTGTGCCGACACCTTTATCAAGGTCCCTTTGTTCCTCCGTACTGATCTACTTTTCACTGTGTATAGCCTTCCCTTTTTAGAACTCCCAAAATGCATCATATTTGGATTGGGATTAAATTGTGTCTGCCATTGATGTACCCAGTTTATCAGCTATCAGACTGCAGTCCAGGTAATTACAAACCTGTTAACTGAGGCTATTCCGCTTACTGTCAACAATATCATCAATTTTTGAGTCATCTGCAAACTTATTAATTATACCTTCTGCTTTCACATCCATGTTGTTAATGTATGTAACAAACAGCAAGGGTCCCAGCACCGATCACTGGGGTACACTGCTGATCAAAGGCTTCCAGTCACAAAAACAACCTCCAACATTACCCTTTTACCAGTTTTGGATCCATTTTGCCAACTTGCTTGGATCCCATGTGCTCTTCCCATTTGGACCAGCCTTCCATGTGATACCTTGTCAAAGACCTTACTGAAATCCATGTAAACTAGATCAACAACACTACCCTCAACAATATATTTTGTCACCTTTTCAAAAAAACTCAATTAAATTGGTCAGACAGGGCTTCCCTCTAACAAATCTGTGCTGACTATCATTGATCAATCCACGTTTTTGCAAGTGTTGTTTAATCCTATCCCTCAGAAATGTTTCCAATAACTTCCCTATCATTGCTGTCAGACTAACTGGTCTGTAATTACCTGGCCTATTCCTGCTGCCCTTCTTAAACAAAAGAACCAAATTAGCTTTCCTCCGGTCATTTTGCACTTCACCTGCAGCAACACAGTCTTCAATATCTCTGCCAGAGCTCCAGCAATCTCCTCCTTTACTTCCCATAGCAGCCTGGGATATATCTTATTCCTACTCCTTATTACTTTTAACATCTTCTAGAACCTCACCATTTCAAATTAAATCCCCGGCTGCAATGCCTTTCTCCTCAGTGAATGCAGATTAGAAGTATTCACTTAAGACGTCACCTATGTCCACTGGCTCTATCCAGTGGGATACCCTTGGTCTCTAATAGATCCCACTCTTTTCCCTGGTAGTCCTCTGTTGGTGGATGCTGACTGAGTATATTGAAGACTGAATAGAAAGGATGTTGGATATCATGAGAATTGAAGGATATTGGGATGAAGCAGGGAAGTGAAGTTGACATAGAAGATCAAACATGATCTCATTGAATAATGGAGTTACAAATCACACAACACCAGGTTATAGACCAACGGTTTAATTGGAAGCATTAGCTTTCGGAGTGCTGCTTCCAATTAAACCTGTTTGACTATAACCTGGTGTTGTGTGATTTTTAACTTTGTACACCCCAGTCCAACACTGGCACCTCCAAATCTTGAATAATGGAGCAAGTTTAAGGGGTATTAGGACCTACTTCTGTTCCTATTTCTAATGCTCATGTGAGAAACATTTCATTAAATATGTCATGTTGCATCCAGTAAAATAATGGATGTCTTTTAATTTCAGGTACATGCCTTGACCTGCATTTCTGCCTGGCCATCTGTAATGGAGAAAATTTCCTGCGGGTGTGGAACTTAGCTTCTAAGATCAATGATCAATCATTGAGCATCAGTGTGAATAATATGAAGAACATTGAAACGATTGAGAAAATCTCTCCAGTGAAAAGCTATCCTGGGTAAAGTTACTGCATTCACAATTGGATTAATTGTACTAATTATACTAACCAAATTAAATTCAGTCTGTGATTTTTTTTTATTATTTATTATTATTCAGGGATTGACCTTAAATTAAAAGTGGGGAAGTCACTTTGCTGGGGTAGACTAGAAACCCTCTAAACAGTAAAGAAGAGAGACAAAATAGATATGTGGGCAAATCTCAAAGAAGTGTGAATGTAATAAACTAATAATACAAGGGAATTTAAACTTACCAAGTATTAACTTTGGTGGACAGATTATGAAAGGCTTAAAGGAGACAGAATTCTTAATCTGTATCCAGGAGATCTCTTTAGGCCAACATGTAAAAGGTCCTACAAGAGAGGATGAACGCTGGTCCTAAGTTAAGAGAAAGAAGCTGGGGAAGTGATAGGTGGCACGAGGGGATAATTTCAGTGATAGTGACAATAATTCAGTCATGTTAAGGGTAATTTTGTTTTTATTCATTGAATGAGGACATCACTGGCGAGGCCAACATTTATTATTCATCCCTAATGAGGGTGGTTAAGAGTCAAGCACATTGCTGTGGGTCTGGAGTCACATGTAGGCCAGACCAGGTAAGGATGGCAGTTTCCTTCCCTGAAGGACATTAGTGAACCATATGGACTTTTTCCAACTATCACTTCATAGTCATCATTAGACTCTTAATTCCAGATTTTTGTTGAATTCAAATTCCACCATCTACCATGGCAGGATTCAACCGCAGGTCCCCAGAACATTACCTGGGTCTCTGGATTAACAGTCTAGTGATAATGCCACTAGGCCATTGCCTCCCCATTGTGGATAAGTACAAAGAAGGGTTTGAAATTAAGGCTCTAGATTTGGGAAAGGCTAATTTAATAAAATATGATCAGATTTGGCTAAAGTGAACAGGGAGCAGCTATTTCCAAGAAAATTCACATCAGAGGAGTGGAAGACATTCAAAAGGGTAAGAGTGAGATTACAAGTCCAATGCGATCCCATAAAGCCAAAAGGCAGAACCACCGAGTCCAGAGAACCCTGGATATCAAGAGATATACAGGATTGGATAAAGGAAAAAACAATAATCATGCTTATGGTAGAGACAAAGATTCAAAAACAGATGGCCCAGAGGAGTAAAGAAAGTGAAGAGGATTGCTTAAAAAGAATTGGGAGAGCAAAGAGGGAACATGAGAAAACACTGATGTGACTGGACTGCAGACGTTAGATCTGATTCATTTATTGAGGAATGTCTTAACTCTTTCACTTGCTGCTTTTTGCTGTTTGACACACAAGTAGTGCTTATTTTTAGTTTCTCCAAGGTGATACCTCATTTTTGGTATGGGTGGTTTTGCTTCTGGGTTGCCTTCCCACACTCTGGACTGTATCAGGTTTGATTCCCTAGCTTGATGTTAATGGTAGAGTTTGGGGATGTCAAGCCATGAGGTTGCTGATTTTGACAAAGTCAAATTCTGCTGATGGCCCACCGTGGGCCATTTCAAAGGACAGTGAAGAGTCAACCACATTGCTGTCGGCCTGGAGTCTCACGTGGGTCAGACTTAGCAAGGTACTAAGTACCTTTGCGTAAAGTGTATTGGTAACTGAGCAGTTTTTTTTAAAATGACCATTGACAAAAGCTTCATGGTTACCATGACAGATGCTAGCCGTATATTCCAGATTTAATAACTGGATTTAAATTCCATGAGCTATCATTTTGTGACTTAAACCAAAGAATTACTTGGTATCTCTAAATTACTACTGTAGTAGCAACATCTCTGTGCCACTGTCTCCCCTACTGTACTGATGATTGAGAGTAGCTTGATAGGGCAGAAATTAGCTGTTTTGAATTCATCCTGCATTTTGTGGCAGAACACACCTGGGCAATTTTCTGCGTTGTTAGATCAATACGAATGTTCAATAAAAACTGGGAAAGCTGTAAATCAGAAACAAAAACAGAAATTGCTGTAAAAGCTCAGCAGATCTGGCAGCATTTGTGGAGAGAAGTCAGAGTTAACATTTTGGGTTGAGTAATTCTGCATCTGAACTAAGAGACAGTTCTGAGGAAGGGTCACTCAATACGGAATGTTAACCCTGATTTTTCTCTACAGATGCTGCCAGATCTGCTGAACTTTTATAGCAATTTCTGTTTTGTTACCAATGTTTACTGTCAACTAGTTATCGACACTGTGATTGTACTGGAACAGCTTTATGAATAGACCCTAGAATACACAGCATGAAGAATAATTTTTAACTACATGCAGAAAAATTTAAAAACCCACCAGGGGTGGCAAGTGGCTCAGTGGTTAGCACTGCTGCCTCACAGTAACAGGGACCCAGGTTTGATCCAGCCTTGGGTGACTGTCTGTGTGGAGTTTGCACATTCTACTGTGTCTGTGCGGGTTTCCTCCCATTATTCAAAGATGTGCAGTTTAGGTGGATTGGCAATGGTAAATTGCCCATAGTGTTTAGGGATGGGTTTGGCTGGGATACTCTTCAGAGGGTTGGTTTGGACTTGCTGGCCAAAGGGCCTGTTTCCACACTGTAAGGATTCTATTCTAATTTTGAGGTAAGTAAAATAGGTTCTGTAAATTGTTACTGATTTTGATTTATTTGTTTCAAGACATTATTTCTGTGTTTATTGTAGGTATGTAGTGTGCATGAGCTTAAATGCAGAGGCTATATCTGTTTGGAACATAAGAAAATCCAAGTATATTGGACGAGCAGTCCAGTTAGAGCGGGGCCTGGTTGAAAGAACAAGCACTGTACTTGTGAGAGATATGAAACTTTACATCCTTTCAGACAAGAGCTCAGCTACTTTCACAGAAACACCAAGGCCCATTTTTCAGGTATTTTCCATTCTGTCACAATGCAAAATTATATGAACTATCTGTCTGGGCCAGACACATACTACGGTTATAGCTTGACTTTGACAATAGTGTAAAATTGAATAATGCGAGTCAGCCAGTTTTCCAATATTTGTTTCCTTTGACATCTTTGGAAATGAAAATCGGAAGAGGATGGATACCAATATGACATCCAAATACAACTCTCCAGACTTACCAAAGGAAAATGGTGACTTGATCAGGGAGAGAGAGAATTCAGGGAAGCATTGGTCCAGATTATTTGTGGGTTCTTGGAAAGTATGAGCTCCTCTGCGCTCATGTAAATAATCCAACACGTGCTTTTACTAGACAGTTTTGCATCTATCACCTATGAAAATGGTCAAAACTGCACTTTATGTTCTGTCTGTTTAATTCATTTTGTATCAGTCCTTCTTCTTGGAAATGCATTTGTTGATTGAATGAGGGATCGATGCTGCTTTCAAATCAGTATAAAACTGCAAATTTGAATAAACACCATCATCTGTCATGCAAGTTGAGTCTAAAGTACCAAAGCTCCACAAGAACACAAGAATTGGAGCAGGAGTAAGCCATCCATCATCACTGAACAAGGCCAGACCTGATTGGATGGTAGACTTGATTCCATTCCCCTGGGACTGCCAAAAACTTTGATTCCATTGTCAATCAAATAGCTAACTCTGCCTTTAATATTTTGAATAACCCAAGCTGCACTAGTGTCTGGGGTACACAGGTTAACAACTTTTGGTGAAAATAAATTCCTAACTTAGTCTTAAATGGGAGATCTGTTATTTTTAAACTACATCCCCAGCTTAGAAAACATGGTTGATGAACATTAGCAGATGTTTAAGAAAATAATCCAAAATTCACAAAAGAGATAAATCCAAGTGACAAAGAAGGATTTTAGGAAGAGTATAAACCAACAATGGTTAATTAAGGAAGGTACAGATAGCATCAAATTGAAAGATAAAAATACAATGTGGTAAAGGTTTCTGGCAAGCAAGAGGATTGGGGAAGTTTCAAAAACCAACAAAAGATAAACAAAGACGGAGGGGGAAAATAACCTTTGATGACAAACTAGCGTGTAACATTAAAACACATACTAGGAGCTTATTTAAATATATATAAAGAAAGAGAAATGTCTAAGTGAACATAGGCCACTTGGAGAAGAGGCTATGGAAATAATAATGGAGAAATAGGAAATGACAGAGGAGTTGAATAAATACTTTGTGTCAGTCTTTGTGGTAGAAGACATGAAGAACAATCCAAACATATTAAATTATCAAGAAATGGGGAGAAACAATACAATAACTATCAATGGAGATAACATACTAGGAAACTAATGGGACTAAAGACTGATAAGTCCCCTGTATTTTAAAGAAATTAGTCACAGAGGTAGTGAATGCACTGTTAGTAATATTCCAAGAAATTTTAGACTCTGGAAAAGTCCCAGAAGATTGCCATTAAGCAAAACAGGAGGGAGACAAAAAGCAGGTAACTATAGGCCAGTTAACTTAATATCTGTCGTTGAGAAAAAAATGTTGTAGTCTATTTGAGAAGTTCTGATATCAGATTATTTAGAAATGCATAATATAATCAAGCGGTCAACATGGCTTCATGAAAGGGAAATTAGGTCTGAAAACTTTATTAGAATTCTTTGAGGAAGCAGTATGTAGGATAGATAATGGGGAACAAGTCAATGTAATACATTTAGATTTCTAAAGAATGTTCAATAAGGTAACTACATAAGCTACTGAGTAAGAGATGAGCCCAGCGTATTGGGTGGGATAGGACAATAGCATGGATAGAGGATTACCTAACCAATAGAAGGCATAGATTTGTGATAAGGGGCACACTTTCAGGATGGCAACCTGCAAATATAGTGTGCTACATGCGTCATGATCATTTACAATATATATTGATGACTTTGAAGAAAATGAATGTACTATGAATGAGGGTAAGTGGTGAGAATAACATAAAGATTCCACACATGGATTATGGACGTGTTAAGTCCATAATCTTTACAGATGGAATATAGTCTGAGAAAATATAAGGCCATGCATTGTATTCGGAAGATAGCAGAGTTCAATATTATTTAATTGAAGAAACACTGCAGAAATCTGCAACAGGGAGGGATTTTCTGGTCCTTGTTCATGAAAAGCGAACACACAAATTCAGCAGATAGTGGGGATGGCAAGTATTTCAGTGAAACAACAAGGAATGTTACGAAACCTATACAAAGTACTAGTTAGATCGACCGTAGAATAATAGGAAATGGTTTTGCCCTTTATCTCGGGAAAGATATTTTGCCATTGGAGCAGGTCCAGTGAAGTTTAATTTAATTGATTCTGGAAATAGAGGAATTTCGTATGAGGAGAAGTTGAGTAGGTTGGGATTGTACTCATTGGAGTTTAGAAGAATGAGAGGAGACCCTATTGAAGCTCATAGGGGATTTCACAGGGTCGATGCTGGGTGATCATTTTCTCTAGTGGGACCATTTAAGAGTCAGCAGTCGCCCATTGAAAAAGGATGAGAATTTTATTCTCTCAAAGGGTAGAGCATTTGTGGATTTCTTTTAATTGCAGACAGCTGTACAGATTGGGTTATTCCATATACTTAAGTCTGAAATTTTTAATCTGTAAAGGAATTAAAGCATGTGGGGAAAAGGCAGAAATGTGGAATTGAGGTTTGTCAAATTAACCATGATCTCATTGAATGGCAGACCAGAACTGATGAGCTAAATGACCTACTTCTGCTCCTATGTCTTAAACTCATGTCTCATTGAATTAACTTTTGTTCTGCAGTCAAAATCAAACAATAACCATCAGAAAAAATAGGAATTGCCACAAATACATACAGTCCATTAATTGCCTAGAAAGGCTATCAATTAGCAGAAAAGATAAATATTAAGATATTGTACTTCATAGCTCAATTTGCCTTCAAACAATTTCTACCGACTGACAAACCTGCACCCTGTGCAGATGCAGATATTAAAATTTTATCAATATTATTATTTTCTTTGCTTCAGACACTCGTAATGTATGATCTGCTGAAAAAAAGATTCTCGAGGAAATTGACTGGCCTGTATATTATCCCTTGTCCTAAGCATGAATATAGAATTTTACCAGGAGATCTGCTACTAGGGTTATCTGAATACAGGTAAAAACACATTTCCTAGGTAACATATACTTTAAAATATAACGAATGCAAAGGATGAAAGGTGCCAAAGTATTTCTTCCCCCAGTGATGTACAAGTTGTAATCCAATGATAGCTGTACTTCCTCATGAAAATGTGACTTTGAATGTCTTCTGTCTGTGACATACTAGACCTTTGTACACCAAAGGTAACTGGAACAAAAGGTGAATGTCAGATTCTGTTAGATAACCTTCTTTGGAACAGGATATTTTGTTTTCACCTCTTCTTCACAATGTTACATCTTTTCTGTTCTATTTGCTTGAGGTGGTCAGGATAGTTCTCATTCCTTAACTTTCATCAGAGTTTTGCAGGCTGTGCAAGGAAGATGTGCAATATGCTGTACACTTGTAGAATTATTAAAGAGCAATTGTTTAATTTAAACCAAAAAAGGTCTTAAGGTTTATTATTCAGGAGAACAGTTTTAAACTAGGTAGGTGAAACAATAAAGGCCTGGATTGAACTGCAAATCATAGCCTGCACACCCTGCACCACAATTCCACCTCCCCACCACAATCCAAATGTCTGCACCACTAGAACCAATGCTTGTTTGTTGGAGACAGGACTCCAACATTTTTCATGCCCATGCTGCATTCTAACCATTGATGGGAAAGCATACAATCTAATCCACGAATAGAGCTCTTGTGGTGCAATGGTAGTATCTCTACCCGTGAATCAGGAGGCCTGGTTTCAAGTTCCATCTGCTCTAGAAAATACTTACACTCTAAGCCATTGTTTCCAGCCTAGACTATTTAGGACAGTTTGGAACATTTGTCATCCTATTTTTGTGCAAACCGTTGCAATAAAACTAGACTGAGTTCTAATAATGACTTGGAAAGTTACATTTATTTTTCAAGGAAGTTGCTAAATGGGAAGGATTTATGACATAACAAGTTAGAGAATAAATGTGGAATAGTTTTGTTCCACATCCGTAGTAATTATATTCTGTGTAAACAAAATCCATAATGGACTCTTATCTTCAAAGTAAATGTAAACGTAATGTTTATTTCTTTTTATGGAAAGAGATCACCTTGTGATCTGGAACCTGAATAGTGGATCAATAAAGGAACGGATCAGACCCACATACAAAGACAAATTTTCCTTAAATGTCTTCCCTTACAACTCAAAAGACAACCTCTATAAAGAGCTTCTGGCCAAGAAGAAAAAAGAAAGAGATACGAAAGGATCAGGAGGTAAACATATTCCATACCATGCTGCAAATCTGAGTGTTATATGCAGGTCAATAATACTACAAGATAGCTATTTAGAATGAACATAAACCATGCCATCTATGAGACACCTTGGGATGTTGCAAAAGGAGACTGGACCTTACCTTGTGTAACTTTGAGATCATCTTTAGAAATAGAGTAAAAATCTAATGTTGAAACAGTTCTGTAGTAATCCTGAATACTGTTTGACCAACATTCAGTTTGCTTTCATTCAGAGAAAACAATATTGAAAGAATAATGATTAAAATATTGCAAAATGCAGATAATTTATATGTAGTAGTTTCCCTGAAGTGTCAGAGGTTTAGAGGTGACCTTATAGAGGTTTATAAAATCATTGAAGGGCATGGATAGGGTGAATAGCCACAGTCTTTTTTGCCAGGGTAGGGGATTCCGAAACAAGAGGGCATGGGTGCAAAGTGAGACGGGAAGGGTTTAAAAGGGACCTCAGGGGCAACTTTTCACGTGGAGGACGATGAGTATATGGAATGAGCTGCCAGTGGAGATGGTGGAGGCTGGTACAATGACAACATTTAAAAGGCATCTGGGTGGATATACAAATAGGAAAGATTTAGAAGGATATGGGCCAAAATTGGCAAATGAGACTAGATCAGTTTAGGGTAACTGGTCAGCATGGATGAGTTGGACCGAAGAGTCTGTTTCCATGGTGTATAACTTTGGCTCTATTGTTCCTTCACTATTGCTTGGTCAAAGTCCTAGATTTCCCTTCCAGCAGCACTGTAGGTGTTCCTTCAGCACAGGAACTGTGGTGATTCATGAAGTTGGTTCAGCACTACTTTCTTATGCCTAAAAAAAACCTTTCCAAGAGGAGTTAGGAATGTGTAACAAATGCTGGTTTAGCCAACGATGCTCCCATCCTCTGAAAAGAGTAAATTAAAATCTTGGGAGCACATGGTCGATATTTTAATCATGAAGTAAGACACAATGTCCCTGTATAATTGCAGCATTTCTCACTCCCTGGGAAAAGCGCAATGAGACAAAGACAGCACGTAAAAGGAGGCTGGACAAGGAAGTGAAGCAGGAAATTGAAATATTGCAGCAGTTCTCAAATGAGAAATCTAACCCCATTGATCAATACCTGCTAAGTGGCGATGAGAAGGTGAGAAACACAATACAAAAATATATTTAAGTGTATCATTTCCACTGAGTTAATCTGTTATTCTGCTAAAACATTTCTTCTCGGTAGACAAGCAGGAGGCTGGAAGAACACAGTAAGCCAGGCAGCCTCAGGAGGTGGAGAAGTCAACATATCAGGTGTAACCCTTCTTTGGGACTGGGGGTGGATGTAAGGGGAGCTGCAGATAAAGCGGGTTGTGGGGGCAGGGTGGTGAGGTGGGGATAGATGAACACGGGTAGAGGGTACGACCTAATTGGTCGATGGGAGGAATGAATCCGGTTGGTGGCTAGAAGGATCGATGAGAGGAATGGAAGGGAGGGGGAGGGGCTGGGAAAAGAGTTGGTGGATGGGAAGGGAGGTTATTTGAAATTGGAGAGGTCAATGTTGAGTCCTCCAGACTGTAGGCTGCCCAAGCGGAAGATGAGGTGGTGTTCCTCCTATTTGCAGTCTGATTCGCTGTGGCAATGGAGGAGTCCAAGGATGGTCATGTCGGAAAGGGAAAGGGAAGGGGAATTAAAATGGGCAGTGAGTGGGAGGTCAGGTTGGCCCCTGCAGGCCTGGCTGAGGTGCTCAACGAAATGTTCTCTAAGTTTGCATTTGGTCTCCCTGATGTAAAGAAGACCACATCAGGAGCACCAGATACAGTAACCTACATGGGTGGAGAGTCAGGTGAACCTGAATCTCATTGGAAGTTTGGGGCCCTGGACAGAGGTGAGGAGGGTGGTGTGCTGGCAGGTGTTGATGTCTCCATCACCTGATGCTGCCTGGCTTGCTGTGTTCTTTCAGCCTCCTGCTTGCCTACCTTGGATTCCAGGATCTTCAGTTCTTAAGAACTCTAAGACAGTTCTTCTCAACAGCTAAAATTCACAGCTTCCAATTGAAGATAAAAGAATAAAATTGCACATTTTTCCCATCTCCCATCATAAGTAAAACTCAAGAGCAGAGAAAACTGAAGAGAAACGGCAGAAGCAGATATTTGCCCTATATTTCCAAGGTTTCCACAAATTTTTCACCCTCTCCAGCTTGAACATTTTGTTTAGTGTGCAGCAAGAAACTTTGGAGTGTACAACAGATGCACTGGAAGACAAGGCAGGATCTGGGTATGCAGGTTGTGATGATGCTGCTCCTTTAACAAGATTCTGTTGTCCTCGGTTTTTGTTTTCAGTAGGTTGTAAAGATACAGGCTCTGAAATGTCAGGTTAATCGACTTGAAGAAGGTTTTAAGTTTTAAAAAACACTTGTACAATGAAAGGAGAGTGGCCGGTTCTCCCAGGTCAGCTTGTCTCTGGTTGGGTTTGGTTTGGTTTTAGCAAGCAGTCAGTGGTGAAGCTGCTGGACCCAAAAAAGCAGCTCCATGCTGATTATCCCTCTCTCTGACATCTCTCCTTAAGAACCTGTATTGGATTTTACCTTTTTTGTCAAGGGGTGTTTATGGGGATTGTTGCAAGTATTTGGAACAGCATCAATAAATTGGAATAATGTGTTGGGTTTTCAGATAGGTTAAGTCATTCTGGATTTTGTTTTCCTTTGTGTTTCATTAAGTAATCTTGCAAAGAAATTCTGTTTTGTTTAAAAACTAAATGGTTGGGCCAGCTGCATCACTCCTGGAATATCCACTTTACACCTGCTTAAAACAACGAGCAAAGTTACTTTCTTGAAATGTTTTGAGGGACGTCTGGCCTGGTCCATAACAAAGTCCCAGTCAGGAATGGATAGACATTGTTCAACATAGGCAATAGGATTATAGTGTGTGAAACTTAGGGGCATCATCATCACAAAGGGAAGAATAGTGTGGTGAATCAATACTGTAAAACTTTAGTTCAGGTGGCTAATGCAGACAAGATCGCACCAGAGTTTTACAACTGGCTGACTTGCTCAACAACTCTCACCCATCAGAAGAGATGGCAGGCTTTGGCTGGTGAATGTATTGCATTGTATTGTTTTGAAGAGCTGTGGAGTTCTGCAGTTATCCTAAGCAATATTTATCCCTCAACCAACAATTAAAACAAAGATTATCTGGTTGTTATCACATTGTTATTTATGACATTTTATTGTGCACAAATTAGCTGTGTGTTCTCCATATTTACCAAAATTCAAAAGTACTGTATTGGTGATGGAATGCTTTAAGGTAGTCTAATGTTGTAAATGGGAGTCTTTCAAGTTTTCCTTATTTGGAGGAATTTGAGTCAATCAGACAAGAGTCTGATGTATGCAATTTTTAAAATATTTTGCTATAATCCTGCAGCTTTATGGCCCTTCAGTCTGATGGTTACCTACAAGTTAGCAGATTTATTGTGTTCAGTTTCAATTTGTTGTATTCAATTTGGTGAAATTTAAACAGGTGATCCCTAGGATGACACTCCAATACCACAACAATTAATACCACATGGAGGCATTTTTATTACCATACCTCCTTCAAAACTCATTATGTGCTCAGACCATGCGGGTTGTTGAATCGACCTGTAAATCATAAAGCTATTTACACTGCGGAGCATAATATCCGTCTACTGAGTAAATCAATTTGTTAGGCTGAATGACCTTGTTTCAGATGTTATATTCATGTCATTCTTTTCAAATTGATCTAGAATAATTAGAGAATTAATTATTGCCTACACAAGTGTTCCCAAAAATTATTGTTCCATAGGCATTTTGGTAGCATAAAACCTTGCTGTACCAGTACACACTACGATTCGCATGAATCTTCCATCTCAGCTGGGCAGTCAGGGGAAGACAATGAGAAAAGCTGAGAAGTTTCCTACAAAGAATGAGAACCTCATCACAGTTCCTCCAGCGTTGCTGGGTCAAACCCCTGGGATTCTCTGCCTTTTGCCATTGTGGATCTACCTACCACAAATGGACTGCAGCAGTTCAAAGCTGCACCATCTTCTCAGGGACCACTAGGGATGGGCAATAAACACTCACATTCCATGAATTAATATCAAAAAGGCTTATCACCCATTGACATTCTTCAGCACTTCCTTGGAATCATCTAAGAATATGGGCACAAAGGAAGTTGATATTCAAACATTCATGGCACCGGGGACATAATGGGAAGCAGATTGAAGAAGATAGGAAAGAAAATCATTGAAACAATATTGAAAATATTCACACAAAGATAGAATGAGAGTAGCTTGTTACGGGTGTAAAGTGATGTGCAGTCATTAGACATTCAGACACAGTAGGAACCCGGCAGTCTGCAGTCCAATTTCTGCTGATCTTTATTTTTGTTTGTGATTTGAAAAGGCTATCTGCAATCCCTTTGCCATTTACCCAGAGCTGACCCATCCGTGATCATGCTTCGATGATGGTATTGGGTAGACTCAGTGGAATTTGTGGTTAAGTGAGATCCCGCTAACTATGGAGGAGAAGTGAATTAGCTAGAGTTTTGCTCCTGATCATTGGAAGCAATGACAAGATAAGAATATGCTGAACTCAAATACATTCTGATAGACAGATATGTGACCATTCCTCTATTTAAAGTTCAGATTGGCATTTAGCAGAAAGAAATCAAGGATATTGAGGATTTGAAGAACTTCAAGAGACATGAGGCAAGGAACAGAGGGAGAATTTTACAGTTATATTAATTTCAGACTTTAACTGCAATCTCTGTTTCAGATAATTGTCTGCTCTTACTTTGCACATCATCTTGCTGTCTTCAGCTTGGAGACAGAGTCTCATATTCAGACCCTTGAAGACAGGACATCCATGCTGTTCTTGCACATTGCTGCATTGACATACAGTGGTAGCTATCTAGCATTGTCAAATTATAATGACATGGAGAAAGTTAGTTATGTCACATTGTGGGACTTGCAGACTGGGAAGGTAAACACATTCATTTCTTTAATGTTTGTTGTAACATGTAACATACCGTCATCATCTTAGAAAATAGTCTCACATTTTAGAAGTAGAATTCAGAAATCTTAATGAAATTACTCTGATGAAAAGCAATGGGAAGACAGAGGCATAATGGCAATATCACCAGACTAGTGATCCAAAGGCTAATGCTCTGGTAACATGGGTTCAAATACCACTGTGATAGCTGGTGGAATTTGAATTCAGATGCTGAATTGGAATATAACCATGACAACAATTGTTGATTGTTATTTTAAAAAATCTGGCTTACTAATGTCCCTTAGAGAAGGAAAACTCCCAAGTTGACTGGTCAGTCCAACATGTGATCCACAACAATGGAGTTAACTCTTAACTGCCCTCTGCCTAGCAAGTCATTTGGTTCAAGGCCAATATGGGATGTAAAACAAATGCTAGTCTTGCCAACATCATCCATGTTGGTTGGGACATTTTGGGTTGCAGGGTTTCCTGGAACCCAAAGATCAATGGTGAACACATACAGGCTAATGTTGACAACTCCATAGCCATTTAGCTCTTGGTTAAGGCTTCGTTGACTGGTGACTGCCCTTCTCTTGGGATCAAGTCCCTCTGCAGAGAACTGCCAACCAACCTGACTGGCTAACAACTCATGAGTCTCAGCAGTACCATGGGAAACAGTGGCTACTGCTGGGGAAGGTGGGGCCCTGAAGCCAACAGAAGGTAGTTAAAATCATGGCAGCTTCATTGATGGGGAAATTATTTTAAGAGAATTGCTTGGGGTATCTTGCCTCCAGCTCCTCTTAAATACAAGACTACTGTCTTTCCCCATCCTGACTGCTAGGAGGGCACCTGCATTCATGTGCATGCCTTTGCCCAACCAGTAGAGATGCAGGAGAGGGTGTCAAAATCTACCATTGGAAATATGCCATTGGTCCTGTAAAATGGTCCTTAAATATTATTTGAATATCTAAATTTGTTTTACTGCCCATTTATGGTGGGAAGCCTTTCTGAAATTCTAAGCTTTCTCCATCCTTAAGATTTTGGCCTGGCTCCACCAGCCCCAACCATCGATTTTGCAGTTTCCCATGCCATTGTGATCCTGCCTTGGATCTGCTGGGTATTTTCAGGAAAAAGAGCAGTCTCCATTTTTGCCTCAAAGTCAGATCTTCTGGTTTCAAACCCCATTCTAGACATTTGAGCACATCATTGGCGCTGATACTTCACTGAAGTTGTCACTATCTGAGGTTCTTTATTAAATAAAGGCCTCTTCTGCTGTCTCAATTGAATGCAAAATATTCCATTCATTGCACAAGGAAAAGCAAGGGGGGTGGCCAATATGTTGCCCCTCATCAATATCAACAGAACAAATTAACCAGATACACAAGCCAAATAAGAAAATATATTCTCACAGAAGTGGAGGAGCTGATGTATGACTGGGATGGACAAAGTTATAACCTGTTGTGTGATTTTTAACATTCTTACAGATGCATAGGTAACAATGCAAGTATTCATAAGTAGAGATAAATTAAGTTTTTGAAAAGTACATTTTTCTTGTGTTCAGATCAAGAAACGTTTAAAAAATGAACCAAACGTCTGCTGTATTGCAATGACGAGCAATGCTGACCGAATTGTATTTGGTGTTGTGGAAGCAAACAGGTATTGTAATTCCATTACTATTTTGAAAACTCAAAACATTTTGCTGATTGTGAATAACGCAATGCTCATCAATCATGGCAAGCATGTCTTTCAGCTTGCAGCACAAAGTGGGACAAGGAAGAGAGGTTGGGGACAAAAGTCCTTTGTCTAAGTGGAAAGATTACTTCAGACTCCCTAATTTTGTTCCCTCATTTAACATGCTCCTTAGAATCTAAGGCTTTGATTGGTCTAATTTTGTAACTACTTTTGGTCTCAAATTCTGATGCATATATATTCTTAGTATATTGCTACATGCACTTTCCCAACAAGTTGTCATTGATGCTACTGAATTATATTCAGGTCACTGCATCTTTTGGATTAGAATATCCTTTGCTGCCTTCTATTGGTGACAGAATAAAATTGCAAATGTTTTTGAGAAACACATTTATTAGATGGCTGTTATCCCGAAAGTGCAGCTCAAGACCACAGTAAATCTGAATACTTACCTGTTGGGACTTTGGTAAGCAAGAGAATTTGGTGTAGTGCTCGTTTTATGAAGGATTAGCACAAGAGAGAGAGCTTGATTTAGAGGACTAGAGGCAATAATTAGGTGACCTGAGCTTATGCAGCCTTTGTTCATAGCTAAAGTGCTCCATCCCAGGTAACATCCTGGTGAATCTCCTCTGCACCCCTCCATTGCAATCATGCAGAGACCATAACTGCATGCAGTACTCCAGCTGTAGTCTAATCAAAGTCCATGCAGTTACAGAATAACTCCCCTCCCCCCAGCCCCGCTCTTATAACCTGTTCCTCAACTGACAAAAGTAAGTGTCCTGTATGTTTATTAACCTGCCCTGTCACTTTTAGCAATTTGTGGACAAGATCCCTCTGTTCCTCCAAGCTTCCGAGTGTCCTGCCATTCACTGAGTATTCAGTTGTCGTGTTGCTAACTTAGATATTTGCAGGCCTTTTTAAAATCATAAAGTCAGGCAGAAACAACTTTGTTTTGAGAAAATGAAGTAATATTTGGCAAATCTACTAATGTTCTTTGAGCATTGACAAGCAGGGTGCATAAAGAGAAACCAGTAGGTGCAGACCATTTTGTATTTCCAAAAGATGCTTGATAAGATACTACGAAGATTCTGCACAAGAATTTCTGTGGCATTGAGGTTGATGGATCAGCAAAAGTCGGGGAATATCTAACTAACATGAAACAGAAAGTCTGGAAAAGTAGGTCATTTTGAGATTGTCAAACCAAAACTTGAGTGCTATGGAGATCATTGCTGGGTCTCAACTATTTATGATTTGCATTAATGACTTAGGTGAAGGGTGTGAATGTACTGTGGTTAAGTTTGCTGATGATACAAAGAAAGGCAGACATACAAGTTGTGAAGAGACTGCAAAGAGATCCAGGTGACTTGAGTGGGCAAAATTGTCAGGTGGGATATGTGGGAAAATGAAAGTATAGAACAGCAATATATATACAGAGGAACCTTGATTATTGAACGAGATGGGCAGGCACTATTTCATTCGGATAATCGATTATTCAGTTAATCAATTCAATGCCTTTCCTCATTGGCTCGGAGTTTTCTGTAAAGTCTCCCTGTTCAGACCAGGCAGCAGCACACTGCGCCCGAGCCCCCACACACAACCCCGTCTAACACCGCTCTCCCACCCTTCCCAAACCCCGACCAACACCACTCCCCGCCCCCAACCCTGTCAAACACTGTTCCCCAACACCATTCAACACCGCCATCACACCCACCCGCGTGCCCCCGACCCCGCTCCATGGCAGTCAGACTGGATACCTACAACAAAGCCACTGCTGCTGCCTTTTTTGGGGGGGGGGGGGCGCGTATACACACACACACCTTTGCTCTGTACAGGACAATGTTGGGAGATTATCTGGGGAAGTGGGGATTTAGGGTTCACCCTGTGTAAAACTCCAGGGGAGAGAGAGAAAGAGGGCGGGAGGTCAGTCATTTAGAGATGGTGCGTATGCTCCCATCAGCCCAGGATTATTCTCGGCAGCATTGAGTGCACTTTTAATCACTGCAAACAAAAGACGCGGTCTTTCGATCAGGACCTCAACATCTCCTTCGGATAATCCAATATTTGGATAATTGATATTCGGATAATCAAGGTTCTACTATATATATTTTTAAAATGAAGACTATAAAATGCTCCAGTACTAAAGCATTAAGGTTTAATGTACATTAAACATTTGCATGCAGATACAGCAAGTAATTAACAAACAAAATGGAAGTTGGTCTTTACTGCAAGGGGGTTGGCGTATAAAGTAGGGACCCTCACTACAACTGTATAGTGCTTTGATGAGACTGCACCTTGAGGTACATTGTATACTTTTGGTCTCAAGGAAAGCATTCACTTGCATTGAAAGCAGCTTGGAGAATATTCATCCTAAGAATCAGCTTAGTAAACAAAGGATGTCTTATGAAGAAAGGGTTGTGCAGGTTAGTACCATACTTACTGGAGTTTAGAAGAACAGGAGATGATTTTACTGAAATATGCAAGATTTTGAGGAGGCTTGGCAGGGTAGATGCTGAAAGGATGTTTCCGCTCATGGGAGAATCTAGAACTAGGGACAGATTTAAATAAGGGACAGAGCTAAAGACTAATTACTTTCTCAGTATTATGAGTCTTTGGAATTCTCCAGTACAAAGTGTAATTGGATGCTGAGCATAAATTTATTCGGGGTGAGATAGACTCATTTTTGATCAACTAGTGTTATGGGCAAGAGGCAACAAAGTGAAATTAAGCACACTATCAGTTCTGATTACCTTACCAAATGGAGAAACAGGCTTGATCTGCTGCAGTTAATTATTATGTTCTTGGTTACCTGGCTCTATTTTTTATCAGGACATTTTTTCAAAATCTGTCTTCCTATTTTATAAAACTTTTAAAATTTACTAGCTTGATATAGCATATATAACAAATGCAAATTATGTCAAGGGTTTTTGGTAGAATATACATAACTGCAATTTGCTTAGCAATTGTTTTCTCTGTTTTTATTTTGTTTAATGTTTCTGTGTCTTGCAGATTTGATTTCCAGTTCTGAGCTAAGTTTTAACTTTGCCTCTCATACTCAATGAGCCATCCTTTGCTTTATATGTTGTTGTTACCAGCTTATACTGAGGGTGAAGGAAAATAATGTAAACAAAGTTGAATTTTTTAAAAATGAAGAAAATATCAAAAGCAAACTTAGAAGGGCTTAAGGTTAACTTAGCAGAAATAAAATTGTGTTTCCTAATTGTTCATAGTTTGTGGGTAGTTAGTTCAGATGAAAATAAACCTTCTTCCATGTTCTCCAACCTCGGTGTGAACCTGATGAAGCAGAAACTAGAACATAGAACATTACAGCGCAGTACAGGCCCTTCGGCCCTCGATGTTGCGCCGACCTGTTATACCAATCCTAAGCCAATCTAACCTACACCATTCCATGTACATCCATATGCTTGTCCAATGACGACTTAAATGTACTTAAAGTCAGCAAATCTACTGCTGTTGCAGGCAAAGCATTCCATACCCTTGCAACTCTCTGAGTAAAGAAACTACCTCTGACATTTGTCCTACATCTATCACTAGAGGCCAGAAATAAACATTGACAACCCTCAGTGTCATAGAATTTTACAGTACAGGAGACTATTCAGCTCATTGTGTCTGTAGTAGCTCTCAAAAGAGCAATCCAGCTAGTCCCACTCTCCAGCCCTTATATATATTCTCATTTGAAACATCCTCTGGAATCTGCCTCTTCTACTTTCCCAAGTAGTGCATTCCAAATCCAAACAACTCTGAGTAAATAGGCTTCTCATCTCATTCCTAGCTCTCTTGCTGACAATCTTGAAATTGTGATCCCTAGTTACTGACACACCAATTAGTGGATACAGAATATTCTTCATTATCCTGTCAAAATTGTTCATAATTTCAAATACCTCAATAAGGTCACCTCTTAATCTTCACTATTCCAAGAGGAATAAGCTCAATTTCGCTGATCTTTCCTTGTATCTAAAATCCATCATTCCTGGTATCGTTATAGTAAAGAGCTGAAAAATGTGTTGCTGGAAAAGTTCAGCAGGTCAGGCAGCATCCAAGGAGCAGGAGAATCGACATTTCGGGCATAAGCCCTTCTTCAGGAATGGAGAATCAATGTTATGCCTGAATTGTTATGCCCGAAATGTCGATTCTCCTGCTCCTTGGATGCTGCCTGACCTGCTGCGTTTTTCCAGCAATACATTTTTCAGTTCTGATCTCCAGCATCTGCAATCCTCACTTTCTCCATCATTATAGTAAAATTTCCTTTTAATTCTCCAGGACTTTAGCATCCCCTTCCTTAAATAAGGTGCCTGGAACTAAACACAGAACTCCAAATGTGGTCTGACCATTGCTTTGTACAGTTGTAGCACCACTTCCTTGCTTCTCTATACTATGCCTCTATGTATAAACCCAAACTTTCTTAGCCACCTTCAGAGAATTATGCACGTGAACTGCAAGGTCCTTCTGCTCCTGTACTCCCCTCAAAGTTGCATCATTAAGCCTGTATTGTCTCCATGTTTCTTCTATCAAAACACATTACCTTCTTTTTTTTGCATTGAAATTCATCTGTCAGGTGTCTGCCCATTTGGCCAATTTGTCAATGTCCTTCTAAAACCACTGCAATTTCCTCACAATGCACGATTCTCCCTAGCTTAGTATCATCTGAAAATGTAGAGATTTTATCTTCAACACCCATCTCCAAATTGTTCATATAAATCAGAAAAACAGGGGTCCAAACATCGATCCTTGGGGAACACCACTTTCAACTTGTCTCCATTTTGAGAAATGCTCATCTGTACCTACCCTGTTTCCATCTTTTAGTCAACTTCTAATCCATTGTGCCAAGGACCCATCAATCACAAAGACTTATAATTTGCTAACCAATCTGTCTTGCGGCACTGTATGAAATGCTTTCTGGAAGTCCAAATATCCAAATTCACAGCACTACCCTCATCCACTGCCTGTGTCACTTCATCAAAAAACCTATCAGATTTGTCATACATGACCTGCCCTTGACAAAGCCATGTTGAGTGTCTAGTATTAACTTGTTTTGCTCCACATATATATTTACCTTGTCTTGGGTTATGACCTCCCACTGTTGACTTCAAGCCGACAGGTCTGTAGTTTTGTGGTTTATCCTTTGTCCCACTCTTAAATAATAAGACCATAAGACGTAAGAACAGAAATCAGGCCATTCAGCCCGTCGAATTTGGTCTGCCGTTCAATCATGGCTGATGTTTCTCAACTCCATTCTCCCACTTTCTCTCCATAACCCTAGGTCCCTTTGTCAATCAAGAACCCATCCATCTCCATCTTAAATGGTGTCATATTTGCAATCCTCCAGTTCACCGGGAGTAATCCTGTGTTTAGGCAAACATGGAAAATTTCTGCCAACAGGTCTGCAATTTGCTCCCTTACCTCTCTTGACCATTTAGGATGCATCTCATCCATGCCCGGTGACTGCTCTACCTGGAGTGACTGGCAGACATTTTAGCACCATTATTTTTTAATCTATCACCATACTGTTCAGTTGCTCAACACTCAATCATATTTTCAATTAGGCTATTGTCACCATTTTCTAATTCGGTAAAGGCAGAAGCAAAATACTATTATCATCTCTGCCATACCTTTTGTTTCAGTGAGCAGCTTACCCTGTTTGTTCTTATGGGACCCACTCTACCCTTCACTAATCATTTACGGTTAAAATGTTTGAAGAACATTTTAATATTTTTACTATTTGTGCAGACTGCCATCCTTTCCTTATGCTTCCACTTAGCCTTCATTTTGATGGGACATAAATATATTTACCACACTACAGCTAAATCTGTGAGCGAGACATTTGGCTTGATCATGACATTATTCTTTCTACCACACAAAACACTTATCTTCAACAGGAACAAGCCACTAAATCCCCACCAATGTGGTGGTGATTAAGATGATGTTGCTGCTGACCAAAAAAACTAGATCAAACACATAAATATTGTGATTACAAGCGCAGCTTGGATGCTGGGAATTCTGCAATAACTAAAATATTACTTTACTTTCTAAAGCCTTTCCATTTACAATGGCACAAGTTGGGAGTGTAATGGTGTACAATCCCTTTGCCTGGATGAATGCAGTCCATGCGGTCCCCATTGCCTGCAATATTCCAAACATGCACGAGCAAAACATCAGGTAGCCAGCATCACTTCCAGACCTACTGACTCCAACATAAAAACCTCATGCATTGTATTTCTGCTTCCAGGGATATCACCAACTTAAGGTTAACAAGTTGACTCTATTTTGTCATGAGTTCAGTTCATTCAGGCACAGAACTAACCAGTCCTTTGAGAGCAGCAATTGTAACATTCCACATCTGAAACCGATTGTAAAGTATGCCAAGTCAACTGGTAGTGATAGAATTTTTTTTCATTTAAAAAAAGACTGAAGGTGTGGGACCCGTTCAGAAAAGGTCACAAGACAATTCCAGGATATGAAAACCTTCACTTTAGAACAAACAGTACTGTACATTTGACAGATGGCGGATCGAAAGCAATTGTTTTGGCAGGTATGTGCAACTCAATGTAATTATGTTTCTGAGAATCAAAGGTTTCCCTTCCCCATCAAAAGTTACTTCCTTATTGCTCATGCTGATCTGAAGCAAACTATCCATTGTTTAGAATGATAGATCAATTATAGGTCCAAGGGAGCAGTTTCCCATCTGTTGAGAACTGGTCCACTACTGCAGCCATTCCATTTTCTTCATTGACTGGTTACAAAATTTGAGAGAGCCCATGCTAGAAACCAGTTACTCTAAAGTGTTGGATCACATTTCATCAGGCAGTGATCTAGGCCCATTGGCCTGCAGCAGAATAAGAACATATTAAAGTTGTAAAAGCTATTTAACAACCCCAGGTTAACATAAATTATTAATCTACTTACAAAGGGCTAAATTGAGTAAGAGGTGACAGAATAGGAGTATTTCCGACGATGATGACGGCAAAATGAAGATCTGTAGTTACAGGAAGTTTTTTTTTAAACCTTAATTCAGAACAAAGTAAATGTGAAATATCATTTGGCACCTCTTGTCCACCTCAGGTCATAGAGATGTACAGCACCAAAACAAACCTTTTGGTCCAACCCATCTATGCCGACCAGATATCCCAACCAAATCTAATCCCACCTGCCAGCACCAGGCCCATATCGCTCCAAACCCTTCCTATTCATGTACCCATCCAAATGCCTTTTAAACGTTACAATTGTACCAGCCTCCACCACTTCCTCTGACAGCTCATTCCATACACGTACCACCCTCTGTGTGAAAACGTTGCCCCTTAGGTCTCTCTTATATCTTTCCCCTCTTACCCTAAACCTATGCCCTCTAGTTCTGGACTCCCTGACCCCAGGGAAAGACCTTGTCTATTTATCCTGTCCCTGCCCCTCATGATTTTGTAAACCTCTATCAGGTCAGCCCTCAGCCTCTGATGCTCCAGGGAAAACAGCCCCAGCCTAATCAACCTCTCCCTATAGCTCAAATCCTCCAACCCTGGCAACATCTTTGTAAATCTTTTCTGAACTCTTTCAAGTTTCACAACATCTTTCTGATAGGAAGGAAACCAGAATTGCACGCAGTATTCCAACAGTGGCCTAACCAATGTCATATACAGCCACAACATGACCTCCCAACTCCTGCACTCCCTGGCCAATAAAGGAAAGCATACCAAACGCCTTCTTCACTATCCTATCTACCTGCAACTCCACTTTCAAGGAGCTATGAACCTGTGCTCCAAGGTCTCTTTGTTCAGCAACACTCTCTAAGACCTTACCATTAAGTGTATAAGTCCTGCTAAGATTTGCTTTCCCAAAATGCATCATCTCACATTCATCTGAATTAAACACCATCTGCCACTTCTCAACCCATTGGTCCAGCTGATCAAGATCCTGTCTTCGCTGTGCACTGCACCTCCAATTTTGGTGTCTTCTGCAAACGTGCTAACTACTAAAGATCTGTATTGGCAGATAGCTGTTGGATCTGGGTGGTCTGTAAAGTGTATAGTGAGATTACGTCCCTAAATGAAGAGAGATGAGAATAAAATACAATTGCATTTCTCATTCTCCCATTAAATGATGCAGGAAAAATTATTTTCGTATTCCAAAAAGCCTCATCCCATGAATACTTTAGTCTGTTTTCTGCTTTTTTCTGTGTCATATTTAAGGAGTGGGAAAGAGAGAAGAGGAATCACAGACTTGAATTGATTAGAAAGCCAGTGTATAACAGTTTGAGCTTGAAAGTACAGTACTATAAATGTTTGTTTAAATGTATTAAAATACACTAACTCTTATCTTACTTTCCTGTCTCAGGTGACGTGAGTATTTGGGACCTTGATAGTGGTACAGTACTGTCCGTTTTTACACCAGACAGTGTTATTCAGAGCATGACTTTAGCACTTGAGAGCAACCTCATTCTTCTTGGCATAAGCAACAGCCCTGTCCTCATCGTCTTAAAGCTGACATCAAAGAACAAATTGGAATTAAGTTCCACAGGAGGAAACATGTTTGGAGAAGAATCTAGCAGCGAGGAAGATGACAATTCTAACAATGATTATGGTCTTCCTCAAGCATGAATACAAATATTTTAACCACTGGTTGAGCTGTGTCAGCTGAATACATTAGGCCGATAGGGTCCGGTGCCATTTTCTGATCACGATTGAAGTTTTCACTTATGCTGCATCACAGTAGTTCGACTGAAGTACAGACCCCTTTCAATTGCCAGATTATAAATTAATATCAACATGCTTATATTATTTGGAACTTCCAAATAAAATCAGAGTTAATACATTAGCTGATATTTAACATTCAACTTGAATGGATTAGCACATCTTCCTGAGTGGTTCAAAATCAGCAGTAAACTGGTGGTTCATTCAGACAGTATACTTTCCCGATACAGTGACCCCTGTTCTCCGTGAATAATTATTTTTCAATGTCTTATTATACACATTGAAATAATAACCTCCATTCTCTTGACATCTTATATTAAAACAGTAATTAATGCCATTGTTCTATGTGCACAATAAAAAGTATTGTACAAGGAATCAAAACAAAGTTGCTTAATGGAGAATTAGCAGCATTCTGAAAATCAATTTTGGAACAAGCAACTTAAAAACTCTTGCAGACCCCGAGATTTTGTCTATTGTAAAGCTATATTTTGCATTTGTTTTTAAACAAAAAAAAACTGACATCACTACCTATTTTCACAGCTTTCAAACCACTATAAATATTTTCATTTCCTTAGTCGCCCTTATATTCTACAGTAATGTGGAATAGAGGATTTTTTAGGAAACAAAGAATAGGGATAAACATATTTATTTCTGAATGGCAGGCAGTGACTACAGCACGGACCAGTACTAACACCCCAACTATTCACAATGTAGGTTAATGATTTAAATAAGGGAACTAATAGTAATATTTCAAAATTTGCAGATGAAACAAAGCAGGTTGGAAGAGTGTGCTTGGATGTTGCAGGGTGATTTGGACAGGCTGAGTGAGTGGGCAAATGCATGGCAGATGCAGTATAATGTGGATAAGTGTGAGGTTATCCAGTGGAAGCAAATAAAAAGGAAGGCAGATTATTAAGGAAAGCAAACTGTACACATTGGCCTTCACAATAATAGGATTCAAGTACAAGAACAAAGATGTTTTGCTACGATTATACAGAGCATTGGTGAGGCCAACTTGGGATATTGTGTCCAGTTTTGGTCTCTTTGAGAAAGGATGTTCTTGCTATAGAGGGAGTCTAGCAAAGATTTACCAAATTGATAACTAGGGGTTGGTATGGGGATCCTTGCTTTATATTGAAGATCCTGACCTTGGTGAGGATGGATCAATTCCAAGTTTGCAATGTTTCAAAATTCTGTAAGGACAGTTGACTGAAATTCAATGAGGAAAGTGAGAGGTGACACAATAAAGCTATGCTGAAACTAGAGTACAGAGTACAGTTCTGGGTACTACAGTTTAGGATGGATTCTAAAATATCATTTAGTATCTAGAAGATGGTTTATGAGAAACTTCAGTTATGAAGACAGTTTGTGGAGATTTGATAGAAGTTTTCGTTACAACAAGGGGTAGACAGTAAATGGGGAGTAACTGTTCTATTCCACAACAGGGTACACATGCAGATTATTTGCAGAATAAGCAAACCCGACGTAAGAAAAACAACTTGGTCCCACAGTGATTAGTTAAGGTCTGAAATGCTTGGAAGCATGGTGAATGCCAGTTTAATTAAGACATTCCAAATGACATCAGAGTCTTAAACAGAGTCACTGCTCAGTCAGAGCTGAAGACACAATAGGCTGAAGCACTACAACAACTGAAGGATTCTGTTTATTCTTCTAGGAAATTTAATTAATTTTCTAGGAGTTTCAGGATACATGGGAACTTTGCTTATGTATATCATGGAGATAGATGAAGAGATCAAGTGAGAACATGAATGGTAATCAAAACTGAACCTCAATTCAGTGCCCTACACTTGACATTCTCATGCTGGTGGCATAAATATGGTTCAGGATGCAGAATATATTGCTTCTCTCAGAATATCAGGACTGCACTTGCACAAAAACAAAGCAGCTTTATGTCAAAGCTACCTAAAAGAACCATAAGCTAAATTTTAACTACTAAGTCTGACTCCAAAACCTCTAAGATAGAACACTGTGTGCTATTGTAAGTACTAATTTGTGTTGGATGAAACATGAAAAGCTACACAAATTAAATCTGACCAACTTACACCATTGCACTAAACTCAATCCAGTCTCTCAAAATGATGACTATACTGCCCTTAAGTGTTACACCCTTCAGAGATGTTAAATCCATAGATGGGGAAAGATATGTATTCAGCTAGCTTGAGCTCATTTTAAAACTGCTTAAATAAGCACGTCTTCACACGTATCATTTGGGTACATGAGTCAATATACATTAATCAAAATTCAGCAATGTTTAATACTATCATAAAAATGATTGCATAGTTACACATACATTTTAAGCTAATATACATGATGGCAAAAGTTTGAAAACCTTGTAATATTTTTGGTAGTCACTACCTTAACTTCCTATCTTTTTTTGATTTTTCTATGCATTTGTCCATAGTCTTTTCAGTATCACCTCTGCATTTAGGACAATACCATTTGCCTTTTGGCTTGTATGTTAAGGCTACACAAGAAAAGTGAAACCACTCAATTGGGCATTCGTCATTATCACATCCTATCATTTCACCATAAGACACTTGGTTGCACAGACAGTAAGTTGGTTCATTTGGATCAATAGCAAAATCAATGGGGGAGATTTCCCTTTCTGGTCTAGCTTTTGAGCGCTTCTTTTTTGCGGATTTTGATCTTTTTTCTTTAGGAGGCTCCTCTACCTCTTCAGTTTCATTACCAACTTGACACAAGTCACGGTTTTCACTGTTTTTTTGTCTACGCAGCCTTCGGGAAGGTCTTTCAGTTTGTGACACTTCCATTTTTATCTTCTCAATAGGGCTTTCATGTTCATTTTGGTCCTCAAAACATTCTGAGTGACTATCCATCTCCCTTGCACAGTTCTCCACTTGCTCACTCATGTGAGAAACAATCTGAATCTTCTCATCTCCCAGTTCTTGGGAGTTAATTAATGCTCGCTGGAGTTGATGAAGCAGCCGTTTTCTTTGAATAATGTCTGGTTCTTGCTTATACTTTTCATAAGCATCATCAAGTTCCTTTAAAACTTCTGAAAAACGAAAATGACATCTAAGTTTACAAATTAAGGAGCAATTAGCATGGTGTTATTTTAACATTCATCAGCATTCTGTGCTTTAATACATTTGACCAGCAGACAATTCTAGAGTCACAGGAGTAGACAAAGAATTTTTATATGCAATGTTAATATTAGTTGGCCCCACTGCTGTAACCTACTTACCTTTATATTTATTTTGAGTTGGCACAATTGCAACAATATTAACACCAACCAAATTCAAAATTTCGATCAAATACACAAGATACATGCACAGAGGAAGATTTACTAGAATAATACTGAAGAGAAACCAATCAGAAAATTTTAACCAGGCTGGAATTCTTCATTGAGGAAGAGAGAAAACTGAGGGGCAATTTGATAGAATTTGATTTGATTTATTCTCACATGCACACTGAAATGTTTTGTTTTACATGTAGTATAGGCAGATCATATCAAACCAAGATAGAACAGAGCAAAGAATACAAAGTTACGGCTGCAAAGAAGGTGCACAACAGAGGGGAAGGAGGGTGGCAGAGGGGAGGGTAGGAGGGTGGCAGAGGGAAGGGTGGCAGAGGGGAGGGTGGGTGGGGGGGTGGAAGGGTGGCAGAGGGGAGGGTGGGTGGGGGGGTGGAAGGGTGGCAGAGGGGAGGGTGGGTGGGGGGGTGGAAGGGTGGCAGAGGGGAGGGTGGGTGGAAGGGTGGCAGAGGGGAGGGTGGGGGGGTGGAAGGGTGGCAGAGGGGAGGGTGGGGGGGTGGAAGGGTGGCAGAGGGGAGGGTGGGTGGGTGGGGGGGTGGAAGGGTGGCAGAGGGGAGGGTGGGTGGGTGGGGGGGTGGATGGGTGGCAGAGGGGAGGGTGGGTGGGTGGGGGGGTGGCAGAGGGGAGGGTGGGGGGGTGGAAGGGTGGCAGAGGGGAGGGTGGGTGGGTGGGGGGGTGGCAGAGGGGTGGGTGGGGGGGTGGAAGGGTGGCAGAGGGGAGGGTGGAAGGGTGGCAGAGGGGAGGGTGGAAGGGTGGCAGAGGGGAGGGTGGGTGGGTGCGGGGGTGGAAAGGTGGCAGAGGGGAGGGTGGGTGGGTGGGGGGGTGGAAAGGTGGCAGAGGGGAGGGTGGGGGGGTGGCAGAGGGGAGGGTGGGGGGGTGGCAGAGGGGAGGGTGGGGGTGGCAGAGGGGAGGGTGGGTGGCAGAGGGGAGGGTGGGTGGGTGGGGGGGTGGAAAGGTGGCAGAGGGGAGGGTGGAAGGGTGGCAGAGGGGAGGGTGGGGGGGTGGCAGAGGGGAGGGTGGGGGGTGGCAGAGGGGAGGGTGGGTGGTGGCAGAGGGGAGGGTGGGTGGGTGGGGGGGTGGAAGGGTGGCAGAGGGGAGGGTGAGGGGAGGGTGGGGGGTGGCAGAGGGGAGGTGGGTGGGTGGGGGGGTGGAAGGGTGGCAGAGGGGAGGGTGGGTGGCAGAGTGGCGGAGTGGAGGGTGGCAGAGGAGTGGGCGGGAGGGTCGCGGAGGGTAGGGGGGTGGGTGGCGGAGGGGAGCGAGTGAAAGAATAGGGCGCGGTGGAGAATGTAGGGGCAAGTGGGAAGACGATGTAAAAAATCGAAGCCATGTGTCCGAAGCATCTGGCTCTTTCTCCCTCCCTCCCTCCTGGCCTGCCGGCCGCAGCGGCAGCAGCAGCAGCTCCCTGTGCACTCAGCCAGCCAGCCAGGCCCTCTCCTCCTCCTCCCTGTCTTACCTCGGTACCGGGTATCGATCTCCCTCAGTCGGGAGACGCTCCGCTGCAGCTCCAACGGCAATGCTTCTACACTCTCTAAATAGTCCTCTACGTAGACGGAGAGCCGGGCCTTGGGACACTGGCCGAGCCCCAGCATTGTGCTGGCGACCGCCCGGTAAACTCTCCAAACAAACTCCGGAATGGGCCTGGCTCCGCGCCGCGCATGCGCTCCCCGCGTCACGTGACCTCGACCGAGCTTCTTGACGTTTTTTAATTCGAAACGATCGTATACCCATACTCTGACTTACAGCCAGATCGTCGGAGGGAAAAGATCTTTGTTTCGAACTTTTGAAGTAGAAAGATAAAACTGCGCAGGAAGGGCGTCTGACGGTTGGTGACCATTGAGACGGTCTCCATGGCGACGGCCGTTAAAAAACTGACATTCTGAGAATGAGCCCCGTGCTGTTGATGTACCCTGTACATTACCTGCGTCACTTCCGACTGAGACGGATGCCCCAACTGCGGCCGCGCGCTCCGTCGTGGAAAACATCTTAGCGCTTTCAATGCGGTGGTTACAGAAGGGTAACCGCTTCAAAGCGGGACACTCTCTGCCATGGGTCCGGGGACTTTCCCCTAGGCGGTTTACACTGAAGAGAAACTAACGTCCTCCGTTGGTAGCCTAGTAAGCAGGTCTTCAGAATGCCACATTGTTTGAGTGAGAGGGTAACAGTATATAAGTGGAGGATGTAGCAGTCCTTTTACAGTTGTGACAACTGAATGATAGTGACAGGTCATTTGTTTGTCTGTTTCATTATAACAGATGGTCGTTTCCATTCTCATCGATTTCTCGCCTTGAGCAAAATCAGCAAAGAAGGTTTGAGCAACGTCGGAACGGTATATGATTATGCTAATTAGCATACTTTCCCCCAATAACAGCAAAATGCTGGAGTTACCCTATTCATTAAATCCAACCCATCCGAAATGATCATAAATAGAAATTGCTGGAAAAGCACAGCAGGTTTGGCAGTATCTGCAAAGAGAAATCAGAGTTAATGTTTTGGGTCTGCTGACCCTTCTTCAGAATTGAAATGAAAAGAGAGGAAACAATGACAGAACTGGGTTACAAGCTTCCAGAAAGCATCACTGTATTTCATAGCCAGGATTTGAAGATACCAGTGTTGGACTGTGGTGTACAAAGTTAAAAATCACACAACACCAGGTTATTGACCAACAGACTTATTTGGAAGCACAAACTTTGGGATCATTACTCCTTCATCAGGTGGTTGCGGAGTATAAGATTGTAAAACACAGAATTTATAGCAAAAGATTACAATGTGATGTAACTGAAGTTATATATTGGAAAAACGCTTGGATTTTAGAACATCTTTTAGAACAAACATTGGTTTCAGTTCTTTCATAAATAAATCGCAGAACTTTTTTAAAGTTGCATTCTTAAATGAACTTTAACAATTGATGTCATATTGGCCCAGATAATGCATTTATGGTGTGAGGTGCCCTGTGTGAGACGGTCTGTGCCACAATATTCAGACTGATTCTAATCTAAAATAGGGATTTACAGAATCTTACATGGATTCATGCAGCTTTTGAGCAAAATAAAATGTAATTCTGCAAGTACAAATTCACCCCACAAACTTACGTATGTGGGGGGGGGGTGGATTATGAGTGTCTGTGAGAGTGTATGTGTATGAGTGTAAAGAGGTAGAAGTCTGAGAGGGTGGGAGTATATGTGTGAGCATATGAGAGAGGGTCTGCATGAGTGTATGGGTCTGTAGGAGTGTGTGTGTGTGTGTCTGTAGGAGTGCTTGTTCTGTGAGTGTGCGTCTGTCGGTGTGTCTGTGTGTGTCGTGCAGTGGAGTCATGCATGACATGAACCCAAGGTCCCGGTTGATGCCAATCGAACTTGGGTACCGAACTTGGCTATCAGTCTCTACTCAGCAACTTTGCGTTGTTGCCTGTCCTGAAGTCCACCTTGGAGGACGGTCACCTGAAGGTCCGAGGTCAAGTGTCCCGGACTGCTGAAGTGTTCTCCGACTGAGAGAGAACACTCCTGTGTGTTGATTGTTGTGCGGTGTCCTTTCATCTGTTGCCGTCGCCTCTGCTCGGTCTCGCCAATGTACCATGCCTCTGGGCATCTTTGCCTGCATCGTATGAGGTGCACAACATTCTGGATTAGTGGTGCTAGAAGAGCACAGCAGTTCAGGCAGCATCCGAGGAGCAGTAAAATCGACGTTTCGGGCAAAAGCCCACAACATTGGCTGAGTCGCATGAGTGCCTGCAACATAAACGGTGGGAGATGTCCCATCACGTAACGGTGGTATCTGTGTCGACACTCTGACACGGCTTGCATGTCTACCATGATAAGGTATTGTCCTGGCGTGCCAGTTCCCACGTGCCTCAGGAGACACACACGAGCTGCAACAGACAGGGTACCCTTCATTGTCCAGTACTTCCCAGGAGCTGAAAAATTATGCCCTGTTCTTTGCAGTCTGCAACACATTATCAATGAGGATGAGCACCTCGCCAAAACCTTCCCCATGCCTCCACCTCTTGCCTTTAAACAACCACCAAACCTCAAACAGATCATTGTTCATAGCAATCTGGCTGGCTTTCAGGACAACACCATACAACCTTTTTATCATAGCCAGTTTAGTCTGCCAGGATCTTGGAGAGAAAGCACAATCATAGGCTGAAAGTCTTATTGCTTCATAGTACTAGCTTGTGGGTAAAAGCACGTACACAGATTGAAAATATAAAAACCATGCACATCTCTGCCTCTATGAAGAGATAAAGTTGGAATATTTGCCCAGCTCTAGTGAGAGTGAGAAGTATCCAGGCGAACTCTCTATAAACATTTCCAGAATCAGAAAGAACAGTTTGGACACAAATCTTCAGGTGATAGGAATTGTTTTGGACTTATTCTGCAAGAAATAAATGTATACTTAAAGGACAGTGTGTTCAATTCCTAATAGTGGATTTTTCTTTTGTATAAAAAGCTCTGTTCTATGATTTAAAATGCATGATGCCTCCAAAGATAGTCAATGAACATTTTTTTTAAGTTTTTGATAGTGATAGGTTAAATTTAAATCTGGCTGTGCCACTCTTTTGGCTAGTAAATGAGAGTTAATTTTTTTAGAACTCCAGACTATGAGGTTCCAAAACTTGTTTACAGGCACGGTGCATCCAGTTTTAGTCTCCAGGTAACAGCAAGATCTTAGCAAAGAATGAGGGGGGCAACTTAAAGTCATTGTGCTGTCCCTCAGCTGTCAGATATAAGTGAAGCTTTTGAGCTGTTTCATGAAAAATAAGGTTTCACAAAGGTATACTTAAGGCGTTCAAAATGTAGAGAATGTCTGCCTGGATTGTATACAAGGTGGATAGGAAGGGAAATTTGTTGATAGATAATGGAGATTTCAGGCAGAATATAATCCTTTGATCTATTTGTTACCCTTGTCCATAGATGAAAAAAACTTCAGTGGAACAAAACTAGTATAATGTAAGTCAATCTTAACGATATAAAGCAAATTGTGATTAGATTTGCCTTAAAAATAACATTAGGAGTTATCATTCAGACATATTGTATCTTTTAGGGTGTATTTTGTCAGGAAATAAAAATAATGAACATAATTACAATTTGTTTAACAATACAAAAATGACCTAGAGTCCCATAACTGGTGTAGCTAATTGTTAAGTGTTCTATGTTGTGTTGGAACAGTTGGCTGAAGACGAGGTAGATCTGGGCCTGGGATTCCAATGGCCTGGGATTTCTTTGAGGCTTCTGCAGTGTCTTCGCATTGGCATAGCTGGTCTGGTCCAGCCTAGGATTTCTTGAGGCAACTTCATCGGCGACCTGGGTGTCCTTTCGGCGGCATCGGTGGTTCTTCTTTTCAGCATCAGTCTGGGTCACCTTGTGGCATTTTTAGTTGTGACACAATTCGGCGTTTTCTTCAGCATCGTGATGGGTCAGATTCCAACAGGAAGGTCAGGTCCTCAAGCCCAGAGCTGTGAAATGGACTAAGTAGACATTGTCTTATATTCAGTTTTTTAAAAACTTCTTTTTTCCTTTATTATATTATGATAGAAGCACTGTCATTCTGAACTTTTTATTTCTTCATTTTTCTAATTTATTACCATCATTTTGAACTTTTGAATTTCTGTAATGCTGGACTTTTTATTTCTTTACTTTTTTCTACACTTTTTCCTAAGAATTTGTACTCAAGAATCTGTACCTGTATACCTAAGATGGTGCCGTAAGTGGCTATTTGTAAACTTTTCACTGTATTCACATGAATATATGTGACAATAAGCTAATTCAAATTCAACTAAAATTGGTTTAGTGTGCATGTGTAAGTATTAAAGTATGTTTTACAACAGCACAAAAATGTTGTTTACCAGTAAACATGTTGGAAATACAGTACATAGCAAAGTCACTTAGCATCTGTGGAGAAAATGGATGGAACAACGTTGATTAACTGCTATGTGCTTCACGTATTTCCTGTTCAAGTTGGTATGTTCACCATCCTGACTTGGAAATACTCACCATTCCTACGGAAAATGGATGGAACAATGTTGATTAACCTGCTATGTGCTTCAGGTATTTCCTGTTTAAGTTGTTCTGTTCACCATCCTGACTTGGAAATACTCACCATTCCTGTCACTTGGTCAAGATCCTGAAACTCTTGCTCTAACAGCATTGTGGGTAGAACTACAGCAAGTGGACTGCAGCGATTTAAGAAGGCAGCTCACTGTCACCTTCTCAAGGGCAGCTAGGGATGGATAATAAACGTTGGTCCAGCTAGTGATGCCCAAATCCCATGAATACATTATAAAACAATTTATCCCAGTGTTTCATAACAGGAATGGGATCAAGCTGGTTCCAATCCTTCCTCCCAAGTTCAGGGGCACCAACAATGGAGAATCCCAGCATTCCTTTGGTTAACATTGCAGAAACCAATATCAAGCCGAGGAACTTAAGGGGAAAGTGTCTGAACCCCCTGAAATATTGCAGCTGATCAGAGATTGTAAATGAAGGTCATGCCTGAAAACCCTCAATTTTTTTTTGCTGAAGAGATTAAAGGAGTGGTCAGAGTAATCTCTATGAATGCTACTTAAATGAACTTCCAGAAGGCATCTGATAAAGTCTCATAACAGACTGTTAATTAAAATTGAGGTTCATGAAATTGAAGGCAGTTAAGTTGACCCAGTTAAGAAATTGGCTGCAGCAAGATATCAAGTATGAATAATGGGTAGATTCTCTGATGGGCAGAAAGGACGTAACTAATGGCTACATTTGGGGTGGCACGATGGCTCAATAGTTAGCAATGCTACCTCACAGCCTTGGGTAATTGTCTATGTGAAGTTTGCATGTCCTCCCTGTGCCTTACTGGGTTTCCTCCGACAGTCCAAAGATGTACAGGTTAGGTGGATTGGCTATGCTAAATTTCCCATAGTGTCCAGGGATGTGTGGGTTAGCTATGTGGAATGCAGGGTTTTAGTGATAGGGTAGGGGGTGAGTCTGGGTGGAATGCTCTTTGGAGAGTTGGTATGGGCTTGTTGGGCTGAATGGCATGTTTACCCACTGTAGGGATCCTATGGTACGCCACAAATTGGGGCCTCAATATGTGCAACCTTTGATATTTATACTATCTATTTAAACAAGAAAACCTTGGTTAAAACAACCCTCAACATTACCTTCTGTATTTGTGTTACGACGTGACTGCATCATCTAAGAAAAGTTACTGAGAATAAAAAAGTGAAGGCGTTTAGTATGCTTTCCTTTATTTGTCAGTGCATTGAAGTTGGGATGTCATATTACAGGACATACAGGACATCAGTTAGGCCACTCCTGGAATACTGTGTTCAGTTCTGGTCTCACTGCTCAAGATATGATGTTCTGAAACTTTAAAGGGTTCAGAAAAGATTTACAAGGATGTTGCCAGGGTTGGAGGGTTTGATTTATAGGGAAAGGCTGAACAGGCTGGGGCTACCTTCCCTGGAGCACTGGAGGCTAAGGGGTGACCTTGGAGAGGTTTATAAAATTATGAGCATGGATAGGATAAATAGACAAGGTTTTTTCCCCCTGGGATGGGGGAGTCCAAAACTAGAGGGCATAGGATAAACGTGAGAGAGGAAAGATTTAAAAGGGCCATAAGGGCAACTTTTCCTGTCATGCGTGGTGCCTGCATGGAATGAGCTGCCAGAGGAAGTGGTGGATGCTGGTACAATGACAACATTTAAAAGGCCATCATGATGGGTATATGAATAAAAAAGGTTTAGAGGGATTAGGGCCAAATTATGGTAAATGGGACTAGAATATTTGGTTAGCATGAACAAGTTGAACCAAAGGGTCTGTTTCCGTGCTGTATATCCATATGACCCTATGATTTGGGAACAAAAACAGGAAGGCAGATTATTATCTGAGTTTAAATAGATGATGAGACCTGAGTGTCCACGTTGACCAGTTGCTGAAAGGAGGAAGGTGGCAAATAATATGTTAGCTTTCATAGTGAGAGGATTCCAGTACAGGAGCAAGATGTCCTCTGCAATTAAACAGGGCCTTGGTGAGGTCACACCGAGAGTACTCTGCGCAGTTTTGGTCTCCACGTCTGAGGAAGGACATTCTGGCAATGAAGGGAGTGCAACCAAGGTTTACCAGACTGGGATGGCAGGTCAGACATATGAAGAGATTAGGCAAAAGTGAGGACTGCAGATGCTGGAAACCAGAGTTTAGATCAGAGTGGTGCTGGTAAAGCACAGCAGGTCAGGCAGCATCCGAGGAGCAGGAAAATCGATGTTTCGGGCAAAAGCCCTTCAACAGGAATAGAGGCAGGGAGCCTCCAGAGTGGAGCAATAAATGGGGGGGGGGGGGGGGGGGGGGGGGGGGTGGGGAGAAGTTAGCAAAGAGTATAACAGGTGAATGGGGGTGGGGATGGAGGTGATAGGTCAGAGAGGAGGGTGGAGCGGATAGGTGGAAAGGGAGATTGGCAGGTGGGACAGGTCATAAGGACAGTGCTGAACTGGAAGATTGGAAATGAGGTAAGGTGGGAGGAGGGGAAATGAGGAAGCTGGTGAAGTACTGGGATTGAAGTGTACCGAGGCGGAAGATGAGGCGTTCTTCCTCCAGGCATCGGGTGGTAAGGGAGCAGTGGTGGAGGACGCCCAGGACCTGCATGTCCTTGGCAGAGTGGAGTTGAAATGTTGGGCCACGGGTCGGTGGGGTTGATTGGTGCGGATGTCCCAGAGATGTTCCCTGAAGCAGTGTAGAGGATTCCACATCGGGAGCAACGGATACAATAAATGACATTGGTGGATGTGCAAGTGAAACTTTGATAGATGTGGAAGGCTCCTTTGGGGCCTTGGATGGTAGTGAGGGAGGTGGTGTGGACGCAGGCTTTGCAATTCCTGTGGTGGTAGGAGAGGGTGCCAGGACAGGAGGGTGGTTTGTTGGAGGGCGTGAACCTGACCAGGTAGTCATGGAGGGAATGGTCTTTGCGGAAAGCGGAAAGGGTGGGAAGAGAAATATATCCCTGGTGGTGGGGTCCATTTGGAGGTGGCGGAAATATTAGTGGATGATATGGTTAATGCAAAAATTGGTAGGGTGGAAAGCGAGGACCAGGGGGTTCTGTCCTTTTTACGTTTGGAGGGGTGGGGTTTGAAGACAGAGGTGTGGGATGTGGATGAGATGCATTGGAGGGCATCTTCAACCACATGAGAAGGGAAATTGCGATGCGGGGTGTGGATGAAATGCATATGAAGAGATTAGATTGGTTTTGGACTTTATACACTAGCGTTCAGAAGAATGACAGATGTCTCATAGGAACCTATACAATTTGTAACAGGACTAGATGTTCCCAATGAGTGGAGAGTCCAAGACCAGTGGTCACAGTTCAAGGATATGGAATAGGCCATTTAGAACTCAGATGAGAGATTTTTTCATTCTGATATTGGGGAGCCTGTGAAATTCTCTGCCGCAGGAAGTGATTGAGCCAAAACACCAAATGTCTTCAAGGAGTTAGATACAGCTCTTTGAACTAAAAGGATCAAAGGCAATGGGGAGAAGGGACTGGGGTACTGCGTTAGATGATCAGCCCTGAGTATATTGAATGGGGGAGCAGGCTCAAAGGGTCCCATGACCTACTTCTGCTCATGTTTTCTATGGTTAGTCCCCTAAATCCAAGAAGTACCCTGAAAAAATCTCATGAACTGCCCTAAAAACAAATTAACTGCTGTATCTCATCAGAATGAGCAGTTAAGACATTAATTATTCAGTTGAAATGTTCATAAAGAACCTGAGCTTTGCTCACTTTTTATTCTTCACTAAAATTAATCAAATACAGATATCCAGTCAAATGAGAACACCTTCCTGTAATTTATACATCAAAACATAATACTCATATACTATTCAATTAATATTGGGTTACCATTTCATTTGAATAATTCTCTGTTCATCGTTGTTTTGAATACAAATTTTTACATTCCTCTCCAAGCTCTACATAACTCCAGCAAGCCTCATGCTCTGAATTCCCTCCACTCTAATTTAGTGATTTCCTCTTTTACATTCTGCGCAATTATTTGGTCCCCTGACAGCAAGTTACTCATGATTATTCCCTCCATCTGTTGAGGTAGGTTCCTTGTTATGTCTAAGCCATAAATGATTTCATCATCTTGTCTGGATTCTGTCATGACTAATTAGTCTAATTTAAGTTAAAAATCACACAACACCAGGTTATAGTCCAACAGGTTTAATTGGAAGTACACTAGCTTTCGGAGCGATGCTCCTTCATCAGGTGATTGTGGAGAGCTCGATCGTAACACAGAATTTATAGCAAAAATTTACAGCATGAAGTAACTGAAATTATACATTGAAAAATTGATAGTCTGTAAAGCCTTTCATCTGTTAGAATACAGTGATAGTTTCACTTCTTTCATGTGTAAATCACAAAACCTTTTTTTAAAAGTTGCATTCTTGGGTTAGCTGTTAACAATGGTGATAGCTAGACAATATGTTGAAGGTGTTAGCCCCCTGTGTTCTCTGTCTATGTCATGATGTTTAGATTGATTCTAATCTAAAAACTGAGATAATAGAGTTTTACATAAATTCATGCAGTTTTTGAGCTCAGAGTTCTACATGAATGCATGCAGTTTTTGAGCAAAGTACAATGTAACAAATCAAGTACAAATTCACCCTACAAAATATATATGTGCATGGGGGTCTTTGTCTGTGTGTGTGTCTGGGGTGGGGGTTGAGTGTGAGAATGTGTGTGTGTGTATATATATATATATATATATATATAGAGAGAGAGAGAGAGAGAGAGAGAGAGAGAGTGCAGAGTGTCTTAAGTCTGTGAGGGGGTGCATGTGTGAGTGTGTGTCTATAAGGGTGTGTGTGGTGTCTGTACGCGTGTGTGTGTGGTGTCTGTACGCGTCTGTGTGTACCCGTGTCTGTGTGTATGTGACAGTGCGTGTGTAGTGCAATGGTGACCACCTGTAATGTGACATGAACCCAAGGTCCCGGTTGAGGCCCTCCCTAATTATACCGAACGTAGCTATCAGCCTCTGCTCGGCCACTTTTCTCTGCTGCCTGTCCCGAAGTCCACCTTACAGGATGGTCACCCGGAGGTCCGAGGCCGAATGTCCTGGACCACTGAAGTGTTCCCCAACTGGGAGGGGACCCTCCTGTCTGTTGATTGTTGTGCGGTGCCCATTCATCCATTGTCGTAGCCTTTGCTCCGTTTCCCCAATGTACCATGTCTCTGGGCATCCTCCAAATCATAGTCTAATTTAGGATTGACTCGGGTGTTCACAGAACTGGCAATCCATACTTGTGCTGTTAATGCTCATGGAAACTACTGCAGCTCTTGTGCCACCTCTGCATACATGGGGTGTTGAGAGTTTGGGGTGGATACCTCTCAAAAACATGCTGAGTTAAACTTCAATGTTTGCCTCCACATGGACTGATTGGCTACAGTTACTTTCCAAGTATCTATGTATCATTTATACCAAACACTTTGCTGTCAGTTCACCAAGGCAATTCTCCACAGGACATCTGCTTGGGCATTCCATACAGAAGACATGACCTGTCTATCTGAGCTACGTTTTCTGCTGTGCAGTTTCCAAGTTGTTGAGCCCAGCATGATGGATAGCCCTGTTATTTATGATCTTGTCTTGCCATCAAATTCTTGAGGGAATTCAGGTATTTTAAAAACATTCCTGAGCTTTGCTGTAGTGCTTGTAGCTAATTTAGAATTTTGTATCATACAACAAGGGCAAAGTCCTTTTGATTTTTGTCTTCAATTTAATGCCATGCTATTTGCTGGTATAATCATGGAGCCTGCTGGATTCAGAATTTGCTTTGTGGGTTCATGCTTAGATATCTTGATTGAGAACAGATCACAATTATACAAGAGCCTTTCTGCAGGCTGGAGATTAGTGATGTCAACTCTTACTACTAGTACTTCATAGTCTGACTAGTACTGGCTAAATGGTGACCTCAATTCAGGCCATTTTGATTTAGAGATCAAAACCTTTTACCGCACTTAAGAATTTGTTTGCCATAATCTAAAAATCGTCCTTCTTGCTAACTGGAGCAGTATTATCCCTGTTGAAAAGTAAAGAGAGCTTCCCGAGTGACTTTGCAGAGCCATGCAGTCTGGACTGACTGAAGAACCTCATTGAACAAAAACTCAATGTTGCTGCTTGACAGCATGTCTCCAGTGGCTTCCTTAAGCACTGCAGAAATTGAAAGGTTGGAGAAGGAGGCCTCCATCAGTATCATCACCATGAACACCACACCTTGGCTTCTGAAATTCCTAGTTGCTTATTTTGCCACCTCATTCCTAGCTTTCAAATACCCCTTTCAATGTGCTTCTAAGTTTCTTAATGATCCCCTTTTCTCACTGTCTACTATTTCTCCTCCTCAATCAGAAACATTCTTATAAATCTTCCTACACTTAAGGAAAAATACATTGTTGAAAGAATTAAAGCAGCTATTAAATACAGTTTACAAGAGGGCAGAAAACAGTAGATGTGAAATTTTTAATATTAAAAATTACAAATCAAAAATGTTAACAGTTACAAGGATTTGTTTTACACACCATTTTCTGAAACAAACTCACATTGATGTATAAAGCCTACATCAAATCTAGCATAGAAAACCACTAACAAATTAATAAAAGATTAGAAGCATTAACAAGAATTCGCTGTACCATACTGTAGTCGGTAAAGGTGCACCAGTAGATTGCTTTAACAAATGTGTTGCCAGCAGTAGACAGCAATTCTGTACAAATTCTGACTACTACGTTTTCACAAAATGGTACACAGTGCTAGTCCTGTAATAAACAGTGTAGTAACCTGAAGGTTTTCGATTTAGAGAGAGCTCTGCCAATTTACATTTAAATCAGCCTTAGTATCTTTATAGCAGGAGCAGAACCTGGTAAGGACCACTGGTGGTCAGAATGCACAGATGAGACAGCTTTTAAATTCAAACATGCAGTATGTCAGATTGGTACATGCTGGCCATTAAATTCAAATGTAATAGACGTAAAAGCTACTGAACTGAAATTGGGACTCTCTTGTTTGGCGTTTCCCATTTTGGCATAAACTTTCTTACAATATTCACTGGAATACAATAAAAACAACCCTACAAGTTATTATACATCTTTAAATTCAATAAGCAACCAATTGGTCACAGCATTTTAAAACATCCCAAATCTACACCTTGAATTTTGTTACTAAAATTAAATTAATTCTTCTAATATTGCATTATCTGTTCAGTCCATAGAATAATGCAAGAAATATGTTTAAGAATTAACTTCTAACCTTATCAGTGCATTAAGGATTATAGGAAATAACTGTCATAACATTTAAGTTCTATACTGAAAATTGGAACCCTGAAACACAAGTATTTTATATTTAAACAGACTGCATGGTTGTACCTAGAATAGTGTGCACAGTTCTGGTTGCCCTGTTATAGGAAAGATTTTATTAAACTGGTCAGGGCTCAGAAAGGATTTACCAGGAATGGAGGGTTTGAAGTATAAAAGGACTGGAAAAGCTGGGACTTTTTTCACTGGAGCGTAGGAGATTGAGGGTGACATTCCTGAGCTTTACAGAATCATGATAAATATAATTAAGATAAATGGCAAGGGTTTTTTCCCTAGGCCTAGGCGAGTTCAAAACTAGAGAACAGATTTTTAAGGTCAGAGGAAAAAGATTTTAAAAAGACATGAGGGGTTTTTGTTTTTTGATGCCTGAATTGAACGTCGGTTTCCATGCTGTCTGACTCTATGATTCTAATGTAATTTGACATTCACATTTTAGGAAATGTCTCATTAACCTCCCTTTAGTTACTTTCATACCCCCCTGAAGGATTTACATTTATGCATTTATATCAATCATTTTACAAACCCATTATTTTACACAGACAGAATGCTGTTAAGTCACTTTCACAATGACACAGATAGCCCCAGCAACATACCATGCATTCTCTTTAGCTGTGTTAGCTCTTGATCACTTCATGGCTCATTGTTACAAGTGCATAATCTTAAAATTATTATTTTCTACGATTGTAACTTCAAGTTTATATTATTCTGGGGGGTTCTGAAGTCAGATTTTAAATGTAGATAGATGGAAGAATATTAGTCTAAACAAGCCTGGGGTAACCATGGCTCAAAGAGCATCAAGATGGTGAAATGTGAGTGTTAAAAATTGAACAATATTACTTCTCTCTTCAGGGAACTGCAGGCTCAGGAGAGGTTTAAATTATTCATGTAGTTACACCAAAATAAAGGATGGCTTTATAGCAACTTGTAAACATAGAGGGTTTTACATTTTAAATTTTCTTTTGTCTGAGAAATAAAGTTCAACTGGTTCTGAAACCGACCAGCTATCACATGACCATGGGGATGGCTGAGAGGGGAAGATTCCTGTTTTAATACATTTCTGTCTTCACAATCTGAGAGACAGTCACTCTGTGTCTACCCCATACAAGGAGGAACAAGGTGGTCATCAAGAACCAGGGTTATTTCTGATTTGGAGTTACTGCACAGGAATTACAACTGAGACCTTGCTCAGAATGAAAAATCTAAACTGATGAGAAATAAAGCACTCTCATGTTAACCTATTGAAGACAGAAGAGATCAACAGTGGAATCCTTGCAGAAAATGAGAATTCTCAAAGTCTTAAGATCCAAACCTGGGACACGAAAGAGGATCACTGAATTCCTAAGCATTCTCACAACTCATTTGATTATGATTGCTTCCAGGAAAATTAAGTAACCACTCCAAACCTTTCATGTTAAAAGGGATTCTTGGCTAAAAGTAAAAGTACGATGGGAGCAGTTCTGTTCAGATTTTTGATGTACTTACAGGGACCTATGAAATATATAATTAGTAGTGTTTTTAGTTTGAAATTGGTCACTGTAAAAGTTGTTTAAAACATGGAATTTTGTTTAATCATTATTGGTCTGTATGGAGATTGTAACATTTTATTCAAGTGTGAAAATATAAAAGCTTAGCATCAACTCAATTTTCAATTTATTTAACTATATTTGTGTGCTATTAACTAACTGCTGTGTATATAAAATAAGCAGTAACAGGGATTCAGTACAAAAGAGTTTTAACCTAATTAATGTAGTCACTTGGAATATCACACACAAAAGCAATAATAATTTGAAAATTCAAAATAAACGTCTTGTAGCCAATTCTCATGAAATGCCATATTAACTCTGTTCCTTGCTCCACAGATACTCCCTGAAATGCTGAGTTTTCTGAAATAATTTTCTGGTCAATGAAAGTCTACTTAACTTCAATAACATCAAGTTATCTTAAATTGTTCACAACACAAAATGTCCAACTGTTTGTAGATCAATATACATTTCATCTAAACCTTTTAATTAGAAAAATGACAGAACATTGGCAATTATATTTAAAACATTTAGATGGATTGCAAAGCTGGAAGCAGAACTGGGATCCCTAGAGAGTCAAGAACAGAATAATTTTTTAAGATTCAGTTTTGATTTCTGCCTGTCACTTTTTTTTTCCATTTTTTAAAGTACACATGCTCAAAAAAGCATTTTTCATTGACATGCTCTTGTACAGATAGTAAAATTGTTTAAGCAAAGCTAGACTACTTCAGTACTGCAAAATGAATGCTTACAATTAAGCTTTGAATTACTTTGAACTAGTCGATGATGAAAATTTCAATTAATTTTAAATGGAGCACCACTCTTCTGCATAGAACCCCTCTCTAGTGGCAAAAATTACGTTCCTCAGAGATCATTGCTTGGACTACTGCTGTTCACTATTCACACAAACAATGTTCAAAATCATACAACACCAGGTTATAGTCCAACAGGTTTATTTGGAAGCCCTAGCTTTGAGCCCTGCTCCTTCATTGGGTGGTTTTAAATTTTTTTCTAATTAGAGTCATAGAGGAGAATAAGATCATAAGACACAAAATTTATAGCAAAAGTTTACAGTGCAATGTAACTGAAATTATATATTGAGAAAAGACCTGAATTGTTTGTTAAGTCTCTCACCTTTTAGAATAGCCATGTTGGATTCAGTTCTTTCATATGTAAATCACAAAACTTTTTTTAAAAAGTTACATTCTCAAGTGAACTTTAACAACTGGTGTCATGTCGGCCCAGATAATGTATTGAAGGTGTGAGTTTCCCTGTGTGAGGCTGTCTGTACCACAATAGTCAGACTGATTTTACTTTGCTCAAAAACTACATGAATCCATGTAAGATTCTGTAAAGCCGTTTTTTAGATTAGCATCAGTCTGACCATTGTGGCACAGACAACCTCACACAAGGAAGCTCACACCTTCAATACATTATCTGGGTCGACTTGACACCAATTGTTAAAGTTCACTTGAGAATGTAACTTTTAAAAAAAAGTTTTGTGATTTACATATGAAAGAACTGAATCCAACGTGGCTATTCTAAAAGGTGAGAGACTTAACAAACAATTCAGGTCTTTTTCAATATATAATTTCAGTTACATCGCACTGTAAACTTTTGCTATAAATTCTGTCTTACATTCTTATTCTCCACAACCACCTGATAAAAGAGCAGCGCTCCAAAACCTAGTGCTTCCAAATGAACTTGTTTGTCTATAACCTGGTGTTGTGTGATATTTAATTTTGTACACCCTTGTTCAATAACGGCAACTCTAAATCATGACACACAATTTAAACTAAACTTGAGAATCAAAAATACAATTACAATATTAGGGGTTTGGTGCACCATTTTGGGAAGGTCTAACACAGAGGAAGATGAGGACAATATAGAGGAAGTCATTAATAAACTTTGATTTTTGTGAGTCACTGCCAAATGCAATTCAACATTTTATGAGGTGGTACATTTTTGTGTGAAGAATGAGGCCTCATATTCTTGGAACGGAAGTGTTAAAAGGACAGAAGATGGGAGCAGATGGATTGGGTGCAGAGGGTTGAGTGAAATAAGGAGACAATCAGAAATTAATAACAAGGGTTAACAAAGAAAAACATACACAAAACATTGGATTCATTTCAAGAAGGGTGGAACTGAAAATCAGGCAACTTGTGTTCAATCTGCACAAGACCATGATTATAACACTGCTGAAATACTGTGAACAGTTCTGGTCTCCATATTATTAAAGTAAGATGATGGAAGGATAAATAAAGCATAAACAAAGACATGAACATATTGAGAAGAATGCCCTTTGTGTTGTAAATATTGTAAAAATGGGTGGTAGGGGGGGTGATGTCTCTCAATGTCTATGATGCAAACCCATTTTCCATTACATTTAAACCTTCCATATAACCTGAATTCAAAAACATTCTCCCAAGAAAATTTCAAGTGTGTCCAATTCTTAATGCCACACTTTAGGAAGGATGTGAAAGTATCAGAGAAATTACAAAACTATTCGAGAAATTAGTGTTGTTCTCACTGGAAAAGAGAAGAATGAAGTGAGAGTTAGAATGAACTGCTGGACAGTATAGTACAGGCAGGTTCAGTTAACACATTCAGAAGGGAAATAGATTGCTGTTTGAATAGAAAGAATGTACAGAGTTATGACAAGACAGCTGGGGAACGTCACTAAGAGACATGCTCATTCTGACTGGTAGCGCAGGCACGCAGGGCTGAATAGCCTCCTTCTACACTGTAACAATTCTGTGAATTATTTTAGTTGTGTGTTTAATTTCTCCCAAAATCAGGAATGTATCTGCTAATCCTTGATTCTAAGTTAATCTTTAATAAAGGACTTGTTTACTTTAACATTTGCACATTATGGAATCCTTACCTTTATGTTATCTTTCACTACACAGGATTCAAAAGGTTGAAAACCAGAATGGATATATTAAATAGTGACTTATATAAAAGTTTAAGTTTCAGGAGCAGTAGTTTCTTCATTGTTGACATCACATTTTAGAAAGGCTTTCAGAGATAAAGTTACCATCATCCTTCCAGAGCACTGGGCTGTTCTCTTGTTAGAGAGAGTTTTAACTGGAAGGTCACGAGGCGAGGGGAAAGATTGGGAAGGGGAAGAGTCCTTGATGGTAACCTCAGCCAGAAAGGGAACTGAACTCACATTGATGGTGTTACTCTGAATTGAAAAACAACCTTCAAATCAACTGAGCTTCTAAATGCCAGTTGATCACCCTGATGGTATGTCATTAAAAATACTCTTCCTACACAATTCGTCACAAATGATTAAAAAATCTATCACTTCACTTCTGTTTTCAACAGTGAAAAGAGACAGACAACACACAAAAACTTCCCTAATCCATTCCAATTAACCAAAATCATCTGATGAATGTAGGCTATGACCTAGAGGGGTTAAGGCTAAAACCTTGCATTCAAACGAAAGCACAAAATAATGCAAGAGTGAAAATCTTTGGTCTCTTCCCTCCGCTGCCTAGCTTGTTAATAGCCTGCTCATCAAGTCATGTACAGTATCAATTAAAACAGAATTAAAATATATTTTGATCATAGAGCCCATTGAGAATCTTACAATTATACTTCACATTACACAGGTTTTTGTCAGGTATTGAAAAGGTCTCATTCAGATAATTATTTCAAGAAATTAAGACACTAACTATTTTGGGCTCAATTTCAATGCTACATCCATTCCGTGACTTGTACACATCTGCCTTTCAGTTCCCATCATTTAAACTCAGCTGTTGATACAAGGTTTAGCAGTTATTCCTTATGATGCAACAACATTCACTGACTGGAATTATTTGTAAAGTCTATAGTTTGCTCTGGTGATTCTGTTAATAAGAAAGCATTTGCAATCTAACACAGTAGTCGTATTAATTCAATATCTAAGTGTTTCAATTTGTAAGTTCCGAATTGGTTTTATTTAAAATTGCATTGGTATCAAATGTTTACCTTGACTAAATGTGTGGGTAAGACATTGAAAAAAAATTAAAATTTCACACAAGTTAAAAAAAATCTTAAACTAATTCTACATAATCATTTGGACACTTGATGGTGCTATTATGTTTCTTTAATGGGAAAATGACAGTTTACAAGCAATAGAAAATAAAATATTAAAGGGGTGAACATTTCTGTCTCGAGTGAAAAGTGAGAAGCCAAGAACAGGCAATGATGTATCTTGCATTAGGTTATATAAAATTCATTTAAAGCAAACTTTAGAACAGAATATGTAATTTTAAATCAAGTTCAGAATTGATGTCAGCTGGATCATTGCTTTCACTGGGGCCGCCACATCAGTTTAGGGTTAGGAATGACACTTCTTCAGTCAAAATAGAGTTGGCTGATTTGCACACAAAATTCACTTGATGTGGTCCACCTAATTTGAAACATCAGTCTAGCAGTTAAATTTAAGTTCAATGAAAGCAGCACTATGGTGTGTTCATAATCTTCACCCTGAAATAAGTAGTGTGCTTTCTGACTTTTATTTAGTCTGAAGTATTCATGGTTCTCTGACCAAAGGTGTGCTAACTTGCTAGGCTGCCAAAAGACTAGTCAGATGACTGAATCTTTTCTCTTCCTGGTTAAATGACCATCCTATTTTTTATTCAGTTTCAGTGCTTTTACCTAGATTTTAGGGACCAAATCCATAAACCTACACTTCTAGTACTTTTGAATCAATTGATAGCTAACAAATTAATTCAACCATTTTCTAATGGTTGAAGAGTCACTGGACTTGAAACATCAGCTCACTTTCCACAGATGCTGCCAGATCTGAATTTCACCAGTACTTTGCTATTAAGATCTCTATCATCTGCAGAATTTTGCTTTTATCTGATAATTTATAAATACATATTGTGGAGGTTATCCTTAAGGGGTAGCTAGACAGTGTTCTTTTGAAATTAAGTCATATTGCTAAGAGGTCACTTCTATCAGTACCTGGACACTGATGGAGTATCAAAGAGGCTCTGTTACACACTACCAAAAAAAAGCAAGACACATTCTTTTTCCTTTAAAATAATTCAAGTAGTCACAAGAACATTAATTGTGTTAACTTGGAGACTTCGAGATCAATAGTACTTATTCATATTAGATTTGCACCAATAGCCCAGAAAAAAAAACTTTTGACCATAATATTTCTTTCAATTTTAGAAACTCTAAGGCACTGCAGTTTTCATTTTTTCTCTCAAACAAAACGAACAACTAACTACAACTGCAATATGTGCCTTTTACAATCAAGTAATACAACAATTCTGTTGTGTTTTTCTAAATATATACACACACACAAAGCTCTTTTCCAATTACTTCATTAGAAATATTTACAAAATGCTTCTTTTTTTTTTACCTTGTACTAGGTTCTGAGGGATTGACTAATGCAGGAGCTAGGTTTAACCGATATGACTCTTCACACAAAAGTACTAAATCCTCAATTTCACTTCCTTTGAATTTTCTTTTACATATCTTCACCGTAACCCTATGTTTCAAGAACAATTTCATTGCCTCTTTTGCCGCCATGTCTTTGGCACTCACTTTACATTTGCCATATCCTGTTGCCAAATAGACAGCCTTGCACCTTAGTTCACAAACAATCCCTTCACGTGCAGAACTTTGTGGTAAATGCAATTCAGAAATATCTTTCAGGGGAACACACACACTTTCAAGAGTCCCCTTTACTGACTGTATGCAGTTAGTTAAAATGTTCAAATGGTTAAGCTCATTGCTGAAACCACCAGCTGACACCAACTTCCAAGCAATAGCTTTGTAGAGTTTGTTGTAAAATGTCTGCTTCTCTTTTATCGCTTCAGGGGTTAAACTGACCAATGTTATGGGGGTCTTGCAGCTTTCCGAAACAGGAGGTTGTACAGCCTTTTGGGAATTGCCCATTGAGGCAGGGCGATCAACAATGTCTGGCTGAATATTGGGCTTAACTTCTGCAGAATTAGATGAGAAATTCTTGGCTTGCGCTGGAGTGTCAGGCTGATGCAGCAGTGTCTTCTGTTGGTTCACAGGAACCTGTGCAGGAGCACTAACTTTCTTCACTCCAGTCTCTTTTGAGACTTGTCGGACCTCCTTTTGATTCAAACTGGTGGATGGTGCCATACAGACTGGAACTTCAACTGGAGGTTCAGATACAGGAGTTGATGGTCCACTAGCAGGAAAGCCATCCAGGCCTGGGATCCTGGTGTCGTCGATGTCTTGGCTGTCGTTTCCAGTGCATTCAGGTGTTGTATCGATTTCCATGCAAGTATCTTTCTCATCTGCCATTTTTGGCGTAGGAAGTTGTTCTTTTATCTTTTCTGTTAAAATAAACATAATTATGTAGTGTAATATGCTTCAAATTGAAGAGTAGTTTTTAGTGTCCAAACACATTTAAAAGGCATAAGATTTCATAGTTGTGGACTAGGGTTAGCATTATTTCATTCTTTTCTTTTAAAAGCTACCAGTTGAAATAGATAATATTTAAAAGGATTATTGATATACAATGGTTGATTTTCTTTAAAAAAAGAATCACATTCTTCAAAGAGTATGTAATTAAGGTCACTAGTTTATAGTGACATTAAGACTTTTACTGTATGTATTTATGGAGTCTCACTGGATTTTGGAATTTAAGCTCCCCAACTCTACATGGTTTTTTTCAAAAATAAACTCAATTGATTGTTTATAATTCAAAGCAGCAATGTAGAAAATTGATCAGCTCCTTTTAATTTACTCTTCCTAGTACTCACCTTTCCTTTGTTCAAAAGCAGGCATGTAAATTTTACATTTTACCTACTGATGCTCGATACATTCTGAAAAATTGATATTGTCATGACGTTTACCTGCAGTCCATACCAGAACAGGTAACATTCTGAGTACTTCAGGAATGTACTAATTATTAGGGAAGTGGTACTGAGGAAATTGCTTTGCCTGATAGGTCGTGAATTTTGGAATTCTTTTCCTCAAAAGATTATAGAAGCAAAGTTTGTGAATATTCTTAAGGCAGTAGTAGATACATTTTTGACAAGGTGGTGAAAGATTATCACTAGAGTGTGGAATAATCAGGTCAGCTATCATCTTATTGAATGGTAGAGCAGGTTCAAGGGCCAAGAGGCCATTTCTGCTTCCAATTTGTATGTGTATCTGAACTGTTAGCAAAATTATAAATAACATTAGATTAGATTAGACTTACAGTGTGGAAACAGGCCCTTCGGCCCAACAAGTCCACACCGACCCGCCGAAGCGAAACCCACCCATACCCCTACATTACCCCTTACCTAACACTACGGGCAATTTAGCATGGCCAATTCACCTGACCCGCACATCTTTGGACTGTGGGAGGAAACCGGAGCACCCGGAGGAAACCCACGCAGACACGGGAGAACGTGCAAACTCCACACAGTCAGTCGCCTGAGTCGGGAATTGAACCCGGGTCTTCAGGCGCTGTGAGGCAGCAGTGCTAACCACTGTGCCACCGTGCCGCCCATTCTTGATAATAATATTCATACATGGTCTCATTGTGAGACACATGATAAAGACCCCTTTTTGGTCATGTAGTGTAGTATATGCATTGCATTGCTGAAATAAATGAAACTAAGATTTACTGGGGAAACTCTTAAAATGCCTAACAATAAAATCTCTTTTCCCTTACGAAAAAATGAACAAAAACAAAGAATACCAGGCATGTCATTGCATATGACTCAGGAGTTGCTGCTATTCAGGATAGAAAATCATTTGCTTGTCTGTTCAGCTGACAGAAATTGGCATTAAAAAACTGTAGAATTACATTTCCTGATGGTTCAACATCACTGGAATCTTTACAGGGTCAGTATATTGTCCACTGCAATCCTTTCATTCTACTTAACTTTATTCAGTTACAATTTAAAGATAATTCACGTTTGTATAAAATAAACATGTCCATTTAATAGCTTTGGAAGTGCCATTCTTCATATGGGCCTTGTGTGCTTTGCTATTTTTATTAAAATGAGATTTAAGAGGAAGTTTACTGTCATCAGTAATTAAGAGACAGTCAAGCTTAACACTAAACAAGGAAGCTACATGATTCCAGCCCAGACACTTAAAAGCGTCTGCCCACTGGTGTTGTAAGCTTCAGAACTAAAATTGACTCACACCATTTAAGAAAACTTCTGAGCAGGTGAGGCACCCTCTTCAGAGAAAAAAAAGTTAACCTCTTGGGTAAATGACCTTAACATTAATGTTATCTGTGTTTCTTTTCTGAGACGCTGCCTGACCTACAGGGAGCTTGCAGCTTTTTTTGATTTTATTTCTGTATTGTGCTTTTGCTTCACAGTCTCAACTTGGCTATTAGCTGTGCCAGCACCATAAAACAGAATGATTCACAAATTATTCTGGCAATCACAAGGAAGCAGCTAAAAGGAAATCTCTAATACAGAGAAATAAATGTTCATACAAGCATGTGACCATGCTGCCACTGGTGTTGTTTTTGAAGAGAGGTCATAAAGGCAGAGGTGCCAAAGGGTCTGGGGGTAACAGCTAAACAATGTAAGGGGAGTGGCCAGTTCTCCAATTCAATTTTTTTCTTGTTTATTTTAAGCTGTCGCAGTCACAAGATGTGAGAGTACAGGAGTGTTGCAAGCTTCATTACATGATTCCTCGGACTTTCTCTGAAATCTCTCTCTGGAAACTGTTTCAGCCCAACTATAAGAATTTATGTTTGAAGTTACCTTTCTGCCAATGGGTACTTATGGGATATTACTGTATTGGAACAGTTAATTAGTTAAGTTATGTATTGGGTTTTAGAACAGGAGAAAGTGAGGACTACAGATGCTGGAGATTAGAGTCTAGAGTATGGTGCTGGAAAAGCACAGCAGGTCAGGCATCATCTGAGGAGCAGAAGAATCGATGTTTCAGGCAAAAGTCCTTCATGAGGAATGAGGCTGTAAGCTGAAGGGGTGGGGGTGGAGGGAGGTGGCTGATAGTGCGATAGGTAGATGGAGGTGGGGGGGGGGGTGGTGATGGTGATAGGTCCAAGAGGAGGGTGGAGTGGATAGGTGGGAAGGAAGATGGACAGGTAGGAGAGGTTATGAGGGCGATATCGAGTTGGAAGGTTGGAACTGGGATAAGGTGGGGGAAGGGGAAATTAGGAAACTGGTGAATCCACATTGATGCCATAGGATTGGAGGGTCCTGAGGCAGAAGATGAGGCGTTCTTCCTCCAGGTGTCGGGTGGTACAGGAGTGGTGATGGAGGAGGCCCGGGACCTGCATGTCCTTGGCGAAGTGGGAGGGGGGAGTTGAAATGTTCAGCGGTGGGATTGGTTGGTGCAGGTGTCCCGGAGATGTTCTCTAAAGAACTCTGTGAGTAGACGTCCTGTCTCCCCAACATAAGGGAGGGGTCATCAGGAGCAATGGATACAGTAAATGACACGTGTGGAAGTGCAGGTAAAACTCTGATGAATGTGGAAGACTCCTTTGGAGCCTTGGACGGAGGTGAGGGGGAAGGTGTGAGCACAGGTTTTGCAATTTCTGGGATGGAAGGGGAAGGTGTCAGGAGGGGAGTGCGGGTTGGTGTGTGTGTGTGTGTGTGTGTGTGTGTGTGTGTGTGTTGGGGGGGGGGGGTAGGGCGGGAGTGGCGCATGTACCTGACGAGGGAGTCGCAGAGGGAATGGTCTTTACAGAAAGTGGATAGGGGTGGGGAGGAAAATATATGTCTGGTGATGGGTTCCGTTTGTCGGTGGCAGATGTATACTAGGTTTTAAAACAGTTAAGTCATTCTAAGTTGCACTTTCTTTTGTTAGTGTGTCAACTGTAGTGTTTAAATAAAATCTGCTTTGCTTAAAGCCGAGTGGTTTGACCAGTTGCATCACACCTGGAGCCCTCACTTCACATCTGCCTTTCAAATAAGAAAAGACTAGGATCTCAGCTACCTTCATGAAATATTTTGAGGGGGGTGGGGTCTGGCCTGGTCCATAACAAGCACAGCAATCACCTTGTTGTAAAAACAAGTGAAACATTATTTGGGAGCTGAAGCACAACACACCTAAATTAAGTCACGTCTAATTCCTTGTTTAACCATTGACATCCATATATAAAAATGGTCAAAAACAGAAATTCAGCATCACTACTTTCTTCCAAGGTTCAGTTAAAACAATACAGCACACATAGGTACAACTGGATAGCTCTTATCTTGTTTTTGAAGTCTTGAAATAACACTTAAAATGTTCCATTGAGAAAACAAATTGGCGAGGACATTGAATAAAAACATTTATAAAGTTGTTCCTTTCTATGCATTGAATAGCAGATCATGTGAATAGCTTGCCTTAATAGACGAAATAATAAAACTAGACAACAACATCAATTCAGACAGAACCAAGGAAGAATGGTTGAGGTCCTATTTCTACAGTCCTTTTCAGAGGTCACTCACTGTCAGGGTGACATGGTAGCCAATTTGCAACAAGATGCCATTATCAGTGATAAAATGGAAAATTACTGAAGAGCAATTAGTTGACTGCTAAGTGCGAGCCAGAATCCTGCAAGAACTCCACTGAGCAGCTCCTACTAGTATCTAGGGATATTTTAGGTCCACCTGAAGTGAGTCAATGGAATAGCTAGACCTCTGACAATGCAACATTCCTACAGTATCAGCATCAGCTTACATTACATGGTTAAATTTCTGGACTGGATTTCAATCTGTTCAGTCTGACTCGGAAGCAAAAGCGGTATCTCTGAGCCACCGTTAATGCTTCACGTTGAAGTGAATTAATGGACTCTTGTAGAGAAATGGATAATTGAGGCCACATGCAAGTGTTTTGAAAAAGCTATCCTGTTCCCAATTTCTACACTCTTTCCCTGTAGCAGGCAACTTTTTTAAAAAGAGTATTTGTCAAAATTAAATGACAAAAATGCAACACTAATCTCTAAAATACAATTTTAACAATCACTGAATAAAATGCAATTCATTTTTTAAAAATAAAGCAAATGATATTGTGAAGGAAACTGTTAAGCTAATTTGCTAACCATTAGCATTGCTGTTTGAAAGCTCTCTTTTCTTCAGCTTATTGGCAATCAGATCATCCCTTCTGGTGCAGACTGCTGCATCTGTAACTTTGATGCCTTCTCCCATCTCCAACACTTTATCCATCACTGCCTTTGAATACCTAAATAAGAAAATATCAAGGTGTCACCCAGTTATAATGATGACAGATTATTGAACAAGCATGGGAACACAACACCATGTTTAGTTTCTGAGATTAGAAATTTTGCCAAACAGATGGAGGATTGACTTGTGTACAAATACTATCTCTTCCCCTCTCTCATTGTCTTGCAACCCAACAGTTTACAGTGGTACATCAGACGACTGCAAAGCTGTCAGGTCAAAGACTCTTCCTTCTAACCCTGTCCCCAAAACAAGCATAAAAGCAGGCAAAAGTATTACTGACTTTTAATGAAATAATCAACTCCATGGATAGATATTAATGTATGTAAAAAAAAACATCTTGGCCTTCAAACACGGTTGCTCCTCTTCATAAACTTCACATACCACCAGAGTTGGCTTGAAAATCTGTTGTGCCTAATTTTCTTGCTTGTTTCAGGATAATTATTCAGATACATCATTGAGAAACAGTTCATTCTGGCAATTTAATTGTTGCAACTTATTTTTCCACTGCATTTACATACTAATCATTGCTCTGTGCATATTTACTCTGCTCAGTTGAGTACATAGCTTCATCCAATAGCTAATACGCTGCTGACATCTCAAATTGTGTTGTGGCTCCTTAAATCTCAAAATTTTACAATCAAGTTATCTATCTTTGTGGGCATGTTACAATGTTAGTGGGCAGGATCAAACCTATGAAGTGGTAGATGCTAGATTCATTGTTCATGACCCAGCCTGCAAATGGAAACTGGTATTCTATATTAAAGAGGCTGAAAAGGGGGAATGACAAAAAAACCTACAAGATTTATTTAGCTGGAATCTAGGAGAAATCTACAGTATCTATTAAGAAAAGGCATCCTGCATTTCACCGAGAGAAGATGAGCAAAGCTAAAGGGTATTAGCCAACAGCTAAGCCAAAAGAATACTAACTTCAATGTTCTGCATTGGATTTCTTGAGGGAAAAGCAGCTGAGAGATTTACTGTAGTTTGCATGTCCTCACAGAGACTTGGTGGCAAAGAAACAAACAGTACAATTGGCTGGGGGGG